>NW_021636091.1:0-245746 GCF_004799145.2 Neltuma alba
AAAAAAAAGAACAGCTTTCGGTGGAAAGCTGGGAACATTTGACAAAGGAAGAAATTGGGGGGAGTAGCATTTAATGAAAGATGGAAAAAATGGAATAGGGTAGTTGGATGGTGGAAGGGAAAATAGGATAAAAAGAGGAGAGGAGACGGAGGAGGAAGAGAGTGAAGGAAAGAGAGAAGAGAGTGAGAACTGAGAGGAAAAGAGAGAGAGAGCTAAATTGCAGAGTACCTGACGGTTTTGGAGATATCATTTAGGTACACAAAACTACTTCTTGTTATCATATTTTCTTTATGAATATTTCCTATATATTTATATCTTTATATTATTAGTTCATTATCATGTTTAGAGAAAATTTTACCGTTTGAGTATAGAGTAAATATGGAGTTTTGACAATATATGACCGTAGAAATTTAAAGATCCATTATTAAGGAATTTTAATCGGTTTATTTTTGTTTAATGATTATTTTGAGAATTTAAACTAAGATTTTAGTTGAAAAGTTTGTTATTTAGACTTGTAATATGTTTTTACCGATTAAATTTGAGTTAAATAATTTATTTGAGTTATTTAATATATTATTGAGTTTTAATCGGTTTAAATATTGAATAAGTTAAATATATATTTTTGAAATAATTTTTGAAGGCTTGAAAAATTATAAATTGAGAATTTTGTGAAATTAAATAAAGCTACAGTTTGTTTATAATTAAAATATATATATATACTTTTGTTAAATTTAAATAGCCTTATATGTAAATTATTTTTCAAAATAATATCTATTATAAATGCCTAGATTTGGGAGAGTTAATATATTTATGTAATTTTGGTTTAGAGGGTAGTCTTAGAATTTTAGAGTAGCTTTTGAGTTTATGTTAATAAATATTTATGTGCAATTTTGTAGACTTGAGAATTTTGGAGTAATCTTTGTGTGAATATTTGTAAGCTAAAGAGTACCAGGTAACTCTGAAAATTCTTTCTTGTACATGTGAATTGTGTATGATTTATTGTGGATTTACTAATTATTATATTCCTGAAATATAATATTATGATTTTGTAAAATAAATGTTTTGGTATGTTATGATTTTTTTAAGATTTATTGCTATTAATTATGATCATATTTAAATATATTGATGGCTATGGAATTGTCATGAGTTGCTATTAAATGGTATATAAGTTTTATTGCTATCTTATTTTTAATATATTTGAGGAGTATTTATGATGTAACATTATTGGCATCTGACATGCATTGTTGGGCTAAGGATAGAAGGAGATTGCATGGATATAAAATTACCACGTGGTATGCCATCACTCGGTGCACAGTGGATGGCACTTGTCAGGGCCCCTTCTTCCATGTTTTCCTTTGGCCGGGAATTCATTGGAGCTGTGGGACATGTGACACCTCCCTATTCACAAAGGAGGGGAGCCATAGTCCGAGCTTGAGCTCTATATCTTTGGCCGGATATATCTAGTATCGGTGAGCTTGGAATAATTCAGTAAAATGGATTAGTTCCTATCGGACTATGTGTTAGCCTATGGCTCCAGTCAGCGGTATAAGGGTGGACGGTGATATAAGGGAGGCAGCATATTGCATTTTTTTGGATATATTAGAAAAATGATATTGGTATATTGTTGGGAAAAAAATGAAATTGAATTGGATGTCTCAAATCCGTGATTTTTAATATATTTATATACACACATATAAACAGATTTTTGGTTTATCATATATGATTTGCTTGTATAGGTTAGAATTTCAGTAGTTACTGAGACGTTTGATCTCACCCCCTATATTAACAATTTTCAGGCGAAGGATCTAGTAGGAATCAAGGGAAGGCACCAATGGAGTGAGCCGTGAAGGCTTTTGTGCTCCTCAAGCACATGCTATGTTATATTTTTATTTGCCATGACTATAAGACTTTAATAGTTTATGTTGTTAAGTTATGTTAGAAATGTTTTGAAATTTGACTTATTTGCAGTATTAAAAATATGTATGGACTTTTAAATTAAATATTTTATCGCGTATATTGATATAATTATGTGAGGTGTTACATTTTTGGTATCAGAGCTGTAACGTTCCATGGCTTTTTAATTAACTTTTATGTAAAGTATTTTCCCAAAAGGTTTGAAAAAAAAAAATGGCTAGGGGTCATGGCAATTTAAATATAATAACATGTGCACTTCCCTTTAGTTTTTAGATTAAAAGTTTATTTTAGTACGCTGCTTAGTTTACCTAGTGTCCTGTGCTATTCTACATAGGAAGGAAGGATGGTGAACACTCGAAGGACTAATTCTACCCCGTTCCACATCAAAATGTTCCTTCTCGTCAAGATAATGATGCTATTTTGCGAGAATTACGAGATTATGTTGTGAGCATTGATCGAAGAGTGAGGAGACAAGAGGATGAGCTGCTGGTATCAAAGGTCAACGTGATAGTCATCAAGAAGAAAATGGCCCTGTTGATGATGAAGCTCCCAGTGACCACCAGTCAATAGGTGATACCCTTAGAGGCACTGAATCGAAAGGTGGTAGCAGTGCACATTCTCAACAAGACCTTGCGCGTATCACACTGCTCTGGGAAAGTTTTAGGAAGTTCGATCCTCCTAAGTTTGAGGGTAGGCTGAATCCATCTGAAGCTGAAGAATGGATCGAAAGGCTGGAGACTATATTCAGAATAGTAATCTGCACCTCGCAGGAAAAAGTGCAACTTGCTGAGCAGCTGTTACAAAAGGCAGCAAGGAAGTGGTGGGACAGCATCAAGCCTTTTGAAAGTGTAGAGATAACTTGGGAAAGGTTCAAGGAGAAATTCTTCCAACACTATTTTCCTAATGCCCTTAGAGCGGATCAAGAAGCAGAATTCTATGCCTTTAAGCAAGGGAACTTAAATGAGGAAGACTTCATTGCTCGATTTCTCGAGTTAGTTAAGTACATTACTTATCCGCAGACGCAACCTGACTCAAATTGGATGGCTGATAGGCTACTGGAAAAGGCTAGGCCAGAATTAAGAACAGCTCTAGCACCCTTGGAGATTAATGATTTTGAAAAAATGTGCACCAAATTGCGAATCATTGCTAGAAGAATGAGAGAAGAAGAAGCTGAGAAGAGAAAAGAATCTTATACAAGGTCCGTTCCATTCATGAGACCTACGGGAGGAATCAGTAAGAAGAATACTTACAGCTTCAACAACTCCAAGAAGCGGTTTAATCAGCCCTCGAGGAATCAATCTGGTGGACCTTCGAGGAGTCAATTCAGTGGACCCTTGAGGAGTCAATTCAATGGACCTCCGAGGAGTCAGGTCAGTGGGGGACAGAGCTCTTACAGGGGTTCTACAGCTCCTATCACTAGCACGCCAGCCATAGTCAAAGGTGTGCAAGTGTGGGAAGGTGCATCAAGGAAATTGCATTATCTGCTTCAAGTGCGGGAAACCGGGCCACATTTTCAGATTCTGTGAGGAAGGCTCACGAGGTGTCAATGATACTAGAGCTGCAGTCCCAGGAAGAGTGTTGCACTATCTCAACAAGAAGCTGACACTTCCCTAATTTGATTAAAGGTATTCTCAAACTCCAAGGCTTTGAAACTCAAGCTTTATTTGATTCTGGTGCAACACACTCATTTATATCTAATGATTATGTGCCTCGTCTAAGTATGCATATGTATGAATTGCCTTGTGATGTGATTGTCTCTACACCGGCGGGAGCCTCGGTGAAAACTTCTAAAGCATGCTTGAATTGCATGATTGAATTTGAGGGTAGAACATCCACTATAGACCTTGTTTGTCTACCCTTAAGGGGTATTGACCTTGATTGTAGGAATGGATTGGTTGTCGGCAAATGACGCCATCCTAGATTGTAGAAGGAAGACCATTTCTTTACCGGTCGCCTTCGCCAGTTCTAGTGGGCCACAACTGCTGTCTTTAGTGCAAGTTGAAAAGTGTATTCGAAAGGGTTGTCAAGCCTATATGGTGTTCTTCTCCATTCACACAACAGCTGAAAAAGGTGTAGAGGAGATTGCAGTGGTGAGTGAATTCCCGGATGTGTTTCCAGAGGAGATAACAGGTTTGCCTCCAGAGAGAGAAGTGGAGTTCTCCATTGATCTTGTACCTGGAACCGAGCCTATCTCTAAAGCTCCTTATCGGATGTCTCCATCAGAATTAGCAGAGTTAAAGAAACAGATCGAGGAGTTGCTGGAAAAGGGCTTCATTAGGCCGAGTGTATCTCCTTGGGGTTCGCCTGTGCTCTTTGTGAAGAAGAAGGATGGGAGCATGAGACTGTGCATTGATTACCGCCAATTGAATAAGGTAACCATAAAGAACAAGTACCCTTTGCCCAGGATCGATGATCTACTTGACCAGCTATCTGGAGCGTCAATATTCTCTAAGATTGACTTAAGGTCAGGTTATCACCAACTAAGAGTTAGATCTGAGGACATCCCAAAAACTGCATTTAGAACAAGATATGGCCACTATGAATTCCTTGTTATGCCGTTTGGGTTAACCAATGCTCCAGCTGTCTTTATGGATTATATGAACAGAATCTTCCGACCTTACTTGGATAAATTCGTAGTGATCTTTATTGATGACATCCTTATTTATTCTAAGGATGAGGAAGAGCATAAACAGCATCTTAGAATTGTGCTGCAAGTGTTAAGGGAACACAAACTCTATGCAAAGTTGTCAAAGTGTGAGTTTTGGCTCAAAGAAGTAAAATTCTTGGGTCATGTTGTATCAGCTAAAGGTGTATCAGTGGACCCTAGTAAGATTGATGCAGTGTTGAAATGGGACAGACCACAAAGTGTCACAGAAATTAGAAGCTTTCTTGGACTGGCAGGTTACTATAGGAGATTCATTAAAGGCTTTTCGCAGATAGCTATGCCCTTAACCAGACTAACTAAAAAGGACCAACCGTTTGTTTGGACTGAGAAATGTGAAGCAGCCTTTCAGACTTTAAAGACCAAGTTGACCACTGCACCGGTACTTGTGATTCCAGACCCTACACAGTCTTTTACTTTGTATACTGATGCTTCTAAGAAGGGTCTTGGGGCTGTATTAATGCAAAATGGTAAGGTAGTTGCTTATGCTTCTCGACAATTGAGGCCGCATGAGGAAAACTACCCTACTCACGACTTGGAATTGGCAGCAGTCGTATTTGCATTGAAGATTTGGAGGCACTATCTCTATGGTTCGCAATTTGAAATTTTTAGCGACCATAAGAGTTTGAAGTACTTGTTTGATCAAAAAGAACTTAACATGAGACAAAGAAGGTGGATGGAGTTTCTTAAGGATTATGATTATGAGCTAAAGTATCATCCAGGGAAGGCAAACGTTGTAGCAGATGCCTTAAGTAGAAAATCTATCCATGCAGCCCAATTGATGGTCAAGGAGTGGAACCTGCTGCAGATGTGCAAAGTACACCTATTGATATAATGTCTGGGTTAGTTGCTACCATGAAAGCACTAACCATTGAGAGTACAACTTGGAAGGAAATTAAAATTTCCCAATTGGAGGATGAGTATCTACTAGGGGTTAGAGAAGAAGTTGAACAAGGAAAAGAGTCCAAGTTTAATATTGGTGAAGATGGGATACTAAGATATAAAGCGAGAGTGTGCCTCCCCAATGATAAAGAGTTAAAGAAGCTACTACTTGATGAAGCTCATAGAAGCAAATATACTATCCACCCTAGAGTGACCAAAATGTACCATGATCTAAAGCGAAACTGGTGGTGGCCTAGTATGAAGAAAGATGTAACTGAGTTTGTCTCTCGTTGTCTAACTTGCCAAAAGGTCAAGATTGAACACCAGAAGCCTCCAGGATTATTGCAAAATCTAGAGATTCCAGAATGGAAGTGGGATAGTATCTCCATGGACTTTATCACAGGTCTTCCTAGAACTCAATCAGGGCATGATGCTATTTGGGTGATTGTTGACAGATTGACTAAATCAGCTCATTTTCTAGCCATCAAGACAAATTACTCTTTGGAAAAGCTAGCACAGATCTATGTGAAGGAGATCGTCCGATTACATGGCACACCAAAGAGTATCATATCAGATCGAGATCCACGGTTCACTTCAAGGTTTTGGAGATCGTTGCAAGACGCCATGGGAACACGGTTGAGGTTTAGCACCGCCTACCATCCCCAAACTGATGGACAAACAGAGAGAACTATCCAGACTCTTGAGGACATGTTAAGAGCTTGTGCAATTGAATTAAAAGGAAATTGGGATGATCACCTTCCTTTAGCAGAGTTTGCTTACAATAATAGCTTCCACTCAAGTATTCAGATGGCGCCTTATGAAGCATTGTACGGAAGAAAGTGTAGATCTCCACTTTGTTGGACAGAGTTGAGCGAGAGAAGTTTGATAGGTCCAGAACTGGTGGATTACACAACTCAGAAGATTAAGATGATACAACAGAAGTTGCTTACTGCCCAAAGCAGACAGAAAAGTTATGCAGATAGGAGAAGACGACCATTGGAATTCATGGTAGGAGACCATGTATTTCTAAGAGTCACACCGATGACGGGTATTGGAAGATCAATTCGAGCAAGGAAACTCACTCCCCGTTTCATAGGTCCTTATGAAATTTTGGAGAGAGTAGGACCAGTGGCTTACAGAATTGCCCTACCTCCACAACTGGCCAACATTCATAATGTATTCCACGTGTCACAACTCAAGAAGTACCACCCAGATCCATCTCATGTGATCGAGCCTGAAGAGATCGAGTTACAAGAGAATCTTACTTTCAAGGCCGAACCTGAACGCATTCTGGACGTTAAGGATAAGCAACTTCGGAATAAAACTATTCGGTTGCTTAAGGTTTTCTGGAAAGGAATGTCTCCTGGAGATGCCACCTGGGAAACCGAAGAGCGAATGCGGCGTGATTTTCCTAACTTGTTTGATTAGGAAGAGTTAGTGTTGTGTTAGTTTTGGTGATTGTATTATGGTATACTTGTACTTGTACTTATTGTACTTGTGGTGCTTTTGATGTGTAGTATAGACATTTGTGTTTGTGTCTGTTGCTTGAAGTAAACTCTTTCTCTTCGTGTATCGAATTTTGGGGACAAAATTCTTTTTAGGTGGGAAGAACTGTAACATACAAAAAAAATATTAAAAAAAAATATTTTAAAAAAAATATTTATTAAATTAAATA
This sequence comes from Neltuma alba, assembly GCF_004799145.2. Lineage (NCBI taxonomy): Eukaryota > Viridiplantae > Streptophyta > Magnoliopsida > Fabales > Fabaceae > Neltuma > Neltuma alba. Next base: position 7,134 of record NW_021636091.1, read on the forward strand.
AAATAATATTTTATTATTATTAAATTTATTAAAAAAAAAAAAGAAACAGCTTTCGGTGGAAAGCTGGGAACATTTGACAAAAGGAAGAAATTGGGGGGAGTAGCATTTAATGAAAGATGGAAAAAATGGAATAGGGTAGTTGGATGGTGGAAGGGAAAATAGGATAAAAGAGAGGGAGAGGAGACGGAGGAGGAAGAGAGTGAAGGAAGAGAGAAGAGAGTGAGAAGCTGAGAGGAAAAGAGAGAGAGAGCTAAATTGCAGAGTACCTGACGGTTTTAGAGATCATTTAGGTACACAAAACTACTTCTTGTTATCATATTTTCTTTATGAATATTTCCTATATATTTATATCTTTATATTATTAGTTTCATTATCATGTTTAGAGAAAATTTTACCGTTTGAGTATAGAGTAAATATGGAGTTTTGACAATATATGACCGTAGAAATTTAAAGATCCATTATTAAGGAATTTTAATCGGTTTATTTTTGTTTAATGATTATTTTGAGAATTTTAAACTAAGATTTTAGTTGAAAAGTTTGTTATTTAGACTTGTAATATGTTTTTACCGATTAAATTTGAGTTAAATAATTTATTTGAGTTATTTAATATATTATTGATGTTTTAATCGGCTTAAATATTGAATAAGTTAAATATATATTTTTGAAATAATTTTTGAATGCTTGAAAAATTATAAATTGAGAATTTTGTGAAATTAAATAAAGCTACAGTTTGTTTATAATTAAAAAATATATATATATACTTTTGTTAAATTTAAATAGCCTTATATGTAAACTATATTTTTCAAAATAATATCTATTATAAATGTCTAGATTTGGGAGAGTTAATATATTTATGTAATTTTGGTTTAGAGGGTAGTCTTAGAATTTTAGAGTAGCTTTGGAGTGGCTTTGAGTTTATGTTAATAAATATTTATGTGCAATTTTGTAGACTTGAGGATTTTGGAGTAATCTTTGTGTGAATATTTGTAAGCTAAAGAGTACCAGGTAACTCTGAAAATTCTTTCTTGTACATGTGAATTGTGTATGATTATATTGTGGATTTACTAATTATTATATTCCTGAAATATAATATTATGATTTCTGTAAAATAAATGTTTTGGTATGTTACATGATTTTATTAAGATTTGTTGCTAGTAATTATGTTCAATATTTAAATATATTAATAGCTATGAAATTATCATGAATTGCTATTAAATGGTATATAAGTTTTATTGCTATCTTATTTTTAATATATTTGAGGAAGTATTTATGATGTAACATTGTTGGCATCTGACATGCATTGTTGGGCTAAGGATAGAAGGAGATTGCATGGATATAAAATTACCACGTGGTATGCCATCACTCGGTGCACAGTAGATGGCACTTGTCAGGGCCCCTTCTTCCATGTTTTCCTTTGGCCGGGAATTCATTGGAGCTGTGGGACATGTGACACCTCCCTATTCACAAAGGAGGGGAGCCATAGTCCGAGCTTGAGCTCTATATCTTTGGCCGGATATATCTCTAGTATCGGTGAGCTTGGAATAATTCAGTAAAATGGATTAGTTCCTATCGGACTATGTGTTAGCCTATGGCTCCAGTCAGCGGTATAAGGGTGGACGGTGATATAAGGGAGGTAGCATATTGCATTATTTTTTGGATATATTAGAAAAATGATATTGGTATATTGTTGGGAAAAAAATGAAATTGAATTGGATGTCTCAAATCCGTGATTTTTAATATATTTATATACACACATATAAACAGATTTTTGGTTTATCATATATGATTTGCTTGTATAGGTTAGAATTTCAGTAGTTACTGAGACGTTAGATCTCACCCCCTATATTAACAATTTTTCAGGCGAAGGATCTAGTAGGCAAGGGAAGGCACCAATGGAGTGAGCCGTGAAGGCTTTTGTGCTCCTCAAGCACATGCTATGTTATATTTTTATTTGCCATGACTATAAGACTAATAGTTGATGTTGTTAAGTTATGTTAGAAATGTTTTGAAATTTTGACTTAATTGCAGTATTAAAAATATGTATGGACTTTTAAATTAAATATTTTATGGCGTATATTGATATAATTATGTGAGGTCTTACAGGATAAGCTGAATTGTGTTTAGATTATAGTTTTAAAAAGTTAGTTTGTAAAAGTAAAATCAGTAAAAGGTTATTTGGATTATGATTAAATAAAAATAAGTTTGTTTGTAAATTACCAATATAAGTATGAGTTTTAATAAATAATAAAACACGATTTAAAAAATAATTTAACATAATACAATAAATTTAAATTAATTTAATATGAAGAAATGAAATTTAATAGGTGAATTAAATTTTAAAACTTTAAAAAAATTATAAAAAAATATTTTAAATATAGAGTGAAATAAGACGTCACTCTGTAAGAATGGGCGCAGGAGGAAAGAAGAAATATTCCCAGGGGCTATCAAGAATTGTACATGGGGATGGGATTGCGATTCTAGGTGATTGGAAATTCTGAGAAGACAAGCAGCGATGACAAACAGGGCAAGTATCATTTTGGTCAATGTTGAGCCAAACATGGATACATTCGAAGCAAAAGAAATGGTCGCAAGGTAATTTGCCTGCATCTCCTCCTCATTTGAACTCCTCCTTGCATATGGGACATGGTTTTCGCTCTTGTAATCGCCTTCGATATTTCCATATTCCTAACCAAATCAACATGGTCATCTTCAAACCCTCAGATTTCAGTTACATTTACACGGATTTGTGGAACTCGACTATGGTTTCATAGATGATGTTGCGGGAGCTTATCCACAATAAAAGAAGGCGGTGGTGATGGATGGAGTTGCCAATCAACTTTTAGTAGCTGAATGGAAAGTGTAAGGCATGGCATCTTCAGTGGCTGGGCTCGGCGTCTTCGATGACTTTGGTTGCAGAACGGTCCTGAATTAAGCTTTTCAAACTTAAAAAAAAAAGCTCTTCTTCTTGGCTTAATTTACATCACACGGTCAGCCAGCTTATTTCCAATACGCTCAATATGTTATAAGCCATTCCAAACAATGAATCGATCTTCAATCAGGCTTTGTTAAACTTAAGCCATGTTTAGACCAACAAACGCTGACCCAAACAGGCATTAGGTCACCTCTAAAGGCATACTTTTAGAAGCAATATTAGGAGTTGCAGATAATAGTCATCGTTGACAGTAAGAATTTCAACAGCAACTCTTAATGTCACTGTTGAAAGTCACATTTTCAATGACGACATTTTGTGTGATTAGTTAGGTTAATTATTTATAATAAATATGTATTGTATTTTTAAAATACTTTTATTAATCATGTGTATTAAAATAAAAACCTTTTAACATGTATAATCATCATCATAGAGATTATTTTGAGAGAAATGAATAAATATGAAAAATAATGTAGATTAAGGTCATATATTTAGATTCAAATTGAATTTTCAACTAATTCTTATATTTAGAACATAAGGTAATATTAAACTTTGAGAAAGCTTGATAAACAAAGAAAAATACAAAATACTATATTTCAAGTCCTCACATTTCACTATAGCCTCATTAATTTTATGCTTAACGCGCATACTCATAAAACTAAATATAATACTTGGAAGAACTAAGGGTTCAAATTGCATTGTAAATTGTTGCCAAAAAAAAAAAACAAGAAGAAGCAATTGTAAATCGAAAAACCAGCTTTATTGCACTTCTGACTTCTCTAAGAGAACTAATTATTCATCTCTTCTTGATATTAGAAAAGCAAAAAAAAGAAAAGAAATTGCATGCTCTTTCCCCTTGTTCAGCTAAAAATCAGAAAGGTTTCCACCTTAAGGATCTATAAGTTTGCCCTCCACGGTGTTCATATGTGAAATCAATCTGAGGGATAACCTTATACAGCATGTCGTCTACATATTTGAAGTATCGAGACCTCCATTGATGACAAAAAATAATGGGAAAGATAATAATACCAAGGCCAAAAGTAAATCCCAATTCAGCACTTAAGAAATTCCAATCAATGTCACTGCCATGATTTGATTCATCAGATGTTTTGGATGACGATGTCGGGGTCAACAATCCTGGTACATCATCAAAATTGCAATTTTGTATCAATGGAGGCCCACATAAACCATTGTTTCCTTTGAAGGAATCAGCCTCAAATGACTGAATTTGAGTGCCTGTTGGGATTGGCCCTATCAGATGATTATAGGAGAGGTTGAGAACTGCAAGGAAATTTAAACTTGCTAGTTCTGATGGAATTCTCCCGCTAATAGAGTTCATTGACAAGTCTAATGATTCAAGATGCTTCAAGTTTCCTACAGATGAAGGAATATTACCTGAAAAAGCATTCTTTGACAAGTTCAATGCATGAAGTGCTTTGAAATTCATAATTTCCTCTGGTATTGGCCCTTCAAAATGATTGGATGAGAAATCCAAGGAAGTAAAGGCGACCAAAATCTTGACCAACTTTAGTTGTCTTCCTTTGTTGACAATTGTCACTGAATCCAAGTAGCTACGACGACCAAAATCATATGCATTGACATCAAAGAATATGCTATTGATCACAAATTGTGATTCTACTGCTATAATTTTGGCTAGCTCCAATGCAAGATCTTTGTTCACAGAGGATATTCCAACGTTGACGTCCATGAGATTAATGTTGTCATAGATGTCAATATACAATTGGCCCAACTTTGATTTGCTATCATCTTCATCAGGCGTCATCAATGATTTCCAACTTTGCAAAAGTGCAACAGGTAGAACACCACTTAAATTATTTGACGCCACATCAATAATTTGAGGTGCCTTCCACTTTCCATTGGTACTTGGACATTCAAGGCTCCCATAAAATCTATTTAACCTGAGAATAATGACTCTTAGGGTGGGTATGTTCCCTAAGAAACACGGAAATCTATCCGTCAATTGATTGTTTCCGAGGTTTATGACTTGCAGTTTAAGGCAATTAACCAAAGATGCTGGGATTTTACCACTCAAGAAATTTTCATTTAGGTCTAAGAATTGGAGGGCACAAGAAGTTGAAAATGTGTCTGAAATATGGCCTATGAGGTTGTTTCCAGCTAGATTCAACACCCTATGAGTTGAACTCATTCTTATCAAACACTCAGGAATGGAACCATTGAATTGATTATCAGAAAGATCAAGCATTCGAAGAGAAGACATGTTACAGAGGGATTCTGGGATTTTCCCCTGAAAACTATTATTTGCAAGGGAGAGAGAAGTTGCGAAAGGGATATGGTTACCGATATCTGGTGGGTCAATTAAGCTGAACTGATTGCTTGAGTAGTCCAAATGGAACACATTTTTTGGAAGTATGGGAGTTGGGCCTTTGAGTCGGTTGGAATGAAGATCAAGAGAAAACAAATTGGAGCTAATGTTTTGAAAAGGACCTTCCAAATCTGTTAGAAAATTGTTGGAAAGATTTAGGAAAACCAATGAATGAAACCTCCAAATCCAATTGGGTATTGTTCCTTGAATTTGGTTGCTGGATAGGTCAAGGTACAACAAATTGGATTGATGTCTGAGAAATCTTGGAAACTCGCTCAACTTGCAAGAAGCCAACATGAGGTTGCTCAATTTAGGGAATGGTGACTGATGACTTTGGTTAGAAACTAAATTTCCATCAACTAGCAAGTTGTTATGAGAGAGATCTAATGTCGCCAAATTTTCCATGCTTTTGAACATATCCAAGCATATGGTTCCATTGAACTTGTTTGAGGAAAACTCAATGAAACTTAGTTTTTTGAGATGAAAGATAGACCGAGGAATATGCCCTTGTAAATTATTCCCACTGATATCGAGGAACTCTAATGGGGAAGAAGAAGCATTTGGAAATTCATCCAACAGACCCTCAAATTTATTATGAGAAAGACTCAGTCCACGCAAAGATGGAAGTGTAAAAAGAGATGATGGAACACTCCCATTGAGAAAATTGCGACCTAAATCAATAAAGATAAGATTTTCAAGGCCCTTGAAATAAAAAGATGGAACTTCACCCTCTAAGCTATTGTTATTGATAGATAGATATGAAAGGTTCTTTGACATATTGAAAAATGGAAGAGAACCAGTGAAGTTGTTGAATGACAAGTCTAGATGAACAAGTGAAGTCAATTCTGAAATAGAATTGGGAAGCCTACCATGGAATTTGGAGTTTGACAGATCCAATGAAGACACCATCCTCAAATTGTGAATAGAAGTTGGTAGTTGCCCTGAGAAACATGTACGGCTAAGGTTTAATGAGCGGAGAAATACATTATGCTGGAAATATGGTAGAGAGCCTTGAAGATTTTGATTATCTGACAAATCAAGGGCCTGCAAGTTGGATATCTGGAAGATTTGTTTTGGGAACATCCCAATCAAATTGCAGTTTCTAAGATGCAAGGTGGTTAAGTTGGTTAAGCCACCAAAGGTCTCAGGCACAGAGCTTGAGAAATTGTTATTGTTCAACCGAAGAACTGAGAGAGATTGAAGCTTTACAAGTGATGAATCAATAGGTCCAAGGAGAAAACAAGAAGACATACTAACAATTTGAAGATTTTGTAGTGAAGATAGCGCTTGGCCCCACTCCTTCCCCTTGACAGACATCTTCACACCATCAAGATATAGCTCTTTAATTTCTGTGAGGTTCTGCAAGAACTTTGCCTTATTGGTCTCTTCAAGTTTTGTAGTGTGAAGTGAGGTTGATAAATCAAGAAAAACTAGCTTTCTCAGATAAGATATCTCATTTGGAATTTGACCCTTAAAACCTGCATTTGACAAATTCAAATACCTCAAGTTTTTCAGCCTGTGCAACTCTGAAGGAACCTCAGAATCAAACTCATTATAAGCCAAGTTCAAATTTTGCAGAAATTGCAAGTTGAAGAGGCTGCTGGAATTGTCAAGTCCTCCAGAGATGGATTCTTCACTAAGATCAAGAGCTATAACATGTGCCTTATTGTCACATGTTACTCCACTCCATTGACAGAAATCATGACTTTGGTTCCAATGAACCAATTTTTCGGACATGGAAGGGTTGAATACAAGGTTGTTCCTCAGATGAAGCAATGCAGATTTTTGATGGCTAATATAATTACCAGTCACAACAAAGATATTGATGCCCAAGTTTATGATGCAGAAAGGTACCAAGAAAAGCCATAAGGTTAGGATGGACCTCATTGCATATAAGAGACTCCAGTCCTCTCTGTTAATGATCAAATGAGGAAGGTGAAGGTTGTTTTTTGCCTTATCAAAGCACAGTATTCTTTTATACATTGTCACTTGCGTTAGAATTGAATGATTCTAAGTCATACGTTAATCTCAAAGTCTCTTCAATCTCAACGGTCAGATATACATCCCATCATGGCATCAAGAGCCCAATTTTCCCATATAAGCTTTTAGCGTAATTTGTAAGTTTGCATGACTTTCCATTCCATATTCTTACGTTGTCTTGATTGTGATGGTCACCACTAAAGACTCCCTGCCAAGTCCCTTTACTTCACATTATTCTTTTATACACTATCACTTGCATTAGAATTGAATGATTCTAAGTCGTACGTTAATTTCAAAGTCTCTTTAATCTCAACAGTGAGATATACATCCCATCATGGCATCAAGACCCTAATTTTCCCATAGAAGCTTTTAGCATAGTTTGTAAGTTTGCATGATTTTCCATTCCTACGTTGTCTTGATTGTGATGGTCACTACGAGGGAGCCCCCGGCCAAGTCCTTTTACTTCCATATATTGTTTTGTAATACTTCTAGAACTTAAAGATGTTGTTTTGGTCATAAATATAAAAATATAATCAACTTTCTCTTTAAAATTTATAATTTTTGTCCTATATTTTTCTTATTATTACATATGTTAAAAAGGATTTTATTAATGAAGTACTACTTCTACTCCTAAATATAAAAGCTAGTTGACCATTCTAAATATAAGACTCAAATTCAATTTGTCTCCCAAATTATAATGTGTTCTAAAAAATATTCCTGTTGATTGTAAAGTATTTTCACCCAAGTATAATTTCAATGTACATGATTGAATAAGGATAATTTAAGAAAATCTACCCATATTTATTACAAATAACTAACTTAACTAATTTTCTTAATCTCCCCAATTTAGTTATTTAGCTCTCATATTAAAGATAGAAAGTAGTAGTTTTTATCGTAAATAATTAAAAGAGCTCTGTTAGAAAAATCCATGCACACTTTTTTTACAAATAATAAAATTAGCCAATTTCATTAATTTTCAGTAAACTAGTTAAATCTAGCTCTTATGCACATATAGGACACAGGGTATGGTTTTTCTTCAAACAAAGAGATTTATGAGCATCGTCAAAATCTTTTTTTTATTTTTTAGAGAAATTCTTGTGTGCACTGGTAGCACCACGTCATTTATGACCTCTACAATCAGATGAAACCAACTCAAGACAAATTCAGTCTCACATGGCATCACTGGTCAAAGAAATAAAAAGTTGTGGGTCTCACAAAAATTTATATTTAATAATTTCTCTCTCCGTCAATTTAATGCCTTTCTCTTCCTTCCATTTTTACTTCCAACAATGCCCCTCTTTTCTCTTCTATAAAAAATCGCCAAATCGCTCTGCTGTTAGAAAACCACACTAAAGAACCGTCATCCTTTTTCATTCTACTAAGACACCAGGACACCAACATGCTTCCCCGTAATATATTAATTGTTATATTAAAAATATTTATTTACAGTATTCGGAAAAAAAATATTTATTTACAACACTTATGTTAACTAATAAGTTAATGTTACAAAATAATGAATACATAGTTATATATTAAAATATTTATTCATATCTGATATACATTTAAATAAAATTCAGCGGTATTATAAAATTTTAGTTTTATTAATATATTTTCACATCTATTAAATTTTTTCACCTTAAACATTTATATGCATATGTATATATAAATAAATTGACAAAATGGACCCAATGGATATATGCATATTGCATAAAAAATCACATATAACAAGATTTGACCGGATCAACCTAATTACTATAAGTAAATTGATGTAAGTTTTGTCTTTTAAAAAATATTATCTTTATTTTAGATATAACAGCTTGATAAGATATTCATTTTTGGACTAAATGTAAGACTTAGTTTATTTTATTTATCAAGTTTGTAGTTTTTTTCCTTAAAGTATTCTTATTTATTATATATAGTAACAAAATTTTCATGAACAGGTAATGCGGTTATAATGCATATGATTTAAAAATATTTTATGAAAATTAATACAACTAAATTTATTAATATTTATAAATTAGTTATCTAACTTTTATATTCAAGATCAGCTATAAAAGCATGTGCGTGTCACAATTTAATTAAAAATTGACAAGTTAAAAATTTTATCTAAATGTGGATTAAAATTTAAAAGAATTTGCAAAATTGCAATAACAATCAAAGTTTACTAAGTAAAAAAATAGTTTTTTCCACTCAAAAATTTAATATATATATATAAACCTATGTATTTGTCATTTTGTAACATTAACTTAGTAAAAATTTTATAAATAAATATTTTTAATATATTACTGGGAGGGCACGTTGGTGGAATGGGGTTACTTGTGAAGGTTTTCCGGGGCGGTTCTCAAATTTGAACAGATGACAGATTTGGGACATTGTTGGAAGTGAAAATGGGAGGAAGACAAAGGCATTAAATTGACGGAGAGAGAAAATTGCTAAATAAATCTTTTTGTGGGACCCATGACTTTTTATTTCTCTGACTCTGACCAGTGATGTCTTGTGAGATTGAATTTCTCTGAGCTGGTTACGTGACTTTCGTCAAATTGGGAAGATCGCAAATGGCGGTGCTCTCGGTGCATACAAGAATTTCTCTTATTTTTTTCCATCTGTTCAAAATATTAGTTGGTGCGTGAAAGTCAGTCTAAAAAGTAAAATTAATTAAATTGAAGAAAAACATAAATGTAAAAGAGAAGATAATCAGAGGTTACGAGTCTACAAATTTGAGTTGACAGTTCAAGCTTTGAATTAAAAGCCCCTTCTATGAAAACTACGTAAGTGCAAATTGCAGACATTATATAAGTGCCGGTGTTGGTCAGAGTTCAACTAAATTAAAATGATACTCTTCCGATGTTTTTTTTTTTTTACCAGAATCTTCCGATGTTTAATATAATATCTATTTAACTAATTTAATTATATTAAGAAAGTTATATAAGTTAGTTAATTATAAGAAATATGACATATTTTTTCTAAAACACCATAATCATTTTTCGTAATATTCTCTCTTCTTCTTCTACTTGATTATAGTTGAGGGAGTATTTATGGGATAATTTAAAAAAATTGATAAATATAAAAAATAAGTCTTATATTTATGACTAAAACCAACTCAACAATTAAGTCCTATATTAAGGTTCGGAAGAGTACCTTTCTTTCAGCATATGTTTCAAAATGTTCAACTCTGAAAATAGAAATAAATAATCTTATAAAAATTTGGAAGATAAAGTAGAATAGAGTTTTATATATATAACCAAATCTAATTTCTAACTAGCTCTTATATTTATATTAAGTATATAAAGTGATATCTAATACTATTATTATATATCGGATGAAATGAGTTGGCTCTTATGTCAAGTATTAAAGTATTATACGATGATATCATTTTGGATACATTTCCCTAGTATTGATATATATATATATACACACACACACACACACACACACTACGATATAGCATCTAAGATATAATCGGTTGTGAAATACAGAAGGAAAGAGAAAACATTTACAAAATAAAAAATATGACATCATTGTATCTATTAGTTAATTATCAATTTTGTTTGCCCAAAACCATTTTTATTCGTGATATTATTAACACTAATCTAGTTGGGCATAAAAAAGGAACAGTTATCTACAGGAAATACCCACCAGATATTTTTTTCCCTATGGAAAAATTACAACTACCATAGAGAAAATCTAATAAGATGGGGGGGGTGAATTTAGAGTATAATGAAAGAAACTTTAAAAGTTAAAGCATAAGAAGGACGGTAAATTCTTAGGTAAACATTGTCTATTTCTTAAACATTAGGTCTGAGTAGCATGGGTTTGATGGAACAGTCACAAAATATGTAGCAAATCATACATATAGCTTATAAATCTAACACTAATTTCCCATCTAACATTTTCCTATAAGAAGGCATTAATTAAATAGACACCACCAACTCTGCGTCAATCCAGAACAAGACCTTACCGCCCATAAATATCTTCCATTTAACAATAAACCATGTCCCCATCCCATGGTGGTCCATTTATCCATGTAGAGGACAAAAGAAAAACTTGACGTAATACTTGGGATTGCCATTCAAGTATGAAGAACGCGTGACACGAGAGATGCCGTAGGAAGAAAGCACGCTAGAAGTGAAACTGAAATCAAAGATGTAGCAAAGCTATGGACTCTTCACCGTGATGCTAGGGACTCTCTGACAGCAATGCTACATACTCCCTGCCGACGAAGAAGATTTTGGAAGGCTCGGCTAGGGCATACTTCTTCAACCCCTTCACTATCTCTGTTGAACCTTGGTGATGAGTTTTTTCCCTAGAATTTAGAGGTTTATTTATTTGTTTGGAAAAAAATTAAATTGATTAGGAGCAAGTGAATCATCAGCCAACTAGGATGAAAATTAGTTGAGTTGTTAGCTTGTGATTGGTCACACCACAAATGACGTGACAGACCAAGTTCATGTAAGAATTTCTAATCTTTCTTTGTGTGCAAATGACTTCGGTATTAATAATTATTACACATCATTAATGATATGTTATACACAATAGAAGATATATTGCACTCATAGATCATAGTTGTACTCATTCAAGTTCAAGTCTTTTTAGCCAATTAAATTTTCAAATAAAATTTTTTTACCAATCTTTCCTAGACAAATTATTTTGTTTTAATTTAATTTAATTTTTATTTTTAAATTATTATATAATTTTCCTAAAATTGCACCTGTAATCTCTCATAGTTCCATCTCCTGAAAAAATAAATTATCTTTATTATAAATCAGTATTAATTACAATTCTCAAGATAACTTATACTTCAAATATTATTGATTGCAGGATCAATTATTTAATAATTTTTCAGTTCTTAATATAAGATATATTTTGTAGTGTAATTTTACCATAAAATAGGTATTATATTTTGAGCCAGAGGATTATGTTTTATGTTCCATTATTTCATCTCACTATTATAGTCTATTGCAATATTTTAGTACTTTTTAGTGGGTGGTGTTTTTACATTATTTGATAAATTTAAGTTTTAGCCATCTCACTATCTTCAATATTACCCCATATCTTTAATATAAAAACTAATTCATTAATTTAAGCAGATTAAAAAATTAATTAAGCTAGTTATTTATAATAAATAGGGGGTTATTTTTTAAAAATATTCTTATTAATTTTATATATTAGTTAGAACTATCAAGTGAAACTTTTAATATGGACAACTGTTACAAATACTACCTTGAAAAAATATATTTGTAGGGAATAGAATAATATGGAGAATAATTCTCTTGTATTTCATTGATCAGAATATACACATATATATACAAGTGAGAGGAGCCTCTGCATTAATGGCTCATTATGATAATATCATATCCTATCAAATCCTAATCATAATTACATAATATTTACATATCAAATCATATCATATCTCTACACTCCCCCTCAAGTTGGAGCATAAATGTTAAGCATGCCCAACTTGTCACATAGATAGTCAACACGAGTCCCATTTAGAGCTTTAGTTAGAAGGTCGCCTAATTGATCACTAGAACGCACATATCCAGTGGAGATGAAGTTCTCCTTAAGCTTGTCTCTGATAAAATGACAATCAATCTCAATATGTTTGGTACGTTCATGGAACACAGAATTGGAGGCTATATGTAGGGCAGCCTTATTGTCACACCACAACTTTGCTGGCAAAGTGGTTTTGAGGCCAACTTCCTTTAATAGCTGATATATCCAGATTATCTCACATACAGACTGTGCCATAGCTCGGTATTCTGCCTCTGCGCTCGATCTGGACACCACATTTTGTTTCTTGCTTTTCCAGGACACCAGATTCCCACCCACAAAGACACAGTATCCTGTAGTAGACCGTCTCGTGGCCTTTGATCCACCATGATCCGCATCACAGAAGCACTCAATGTCTGTATGGCCATGATTTTTGTATAATATCCCACGACCTGGACATCCCTTCAAATAATGTAACACGTGCTCCAAGGCTTCCCACTGTCTGACAGTCGGGGATGCCATGAACTGGCTTAGTACACTGACTGGATAAGTAATATCCGGACGAGTTACAGTGAGATAGTTTAACTTGCCAATCATTCTCCTGTACCTCTCAGGATTCTCAAATGGTTTGCTCTTCTGAGCCTCAAGCATCCGTTTCTCATCATCAAGAGAATCATCGAGTGGTATGCTCCCATCAGCGTCAAGGAGTGGGTTGTGAACCATAGGAAACTTAGTCGGTGCTGCTCCCAACTTTCCAGTTTCCTTCAGGAGGTCAAGAACATATTTGCGCTGTGTCAGTAATATGCCCTTCTTGCTTCTCATAACTTCAATACCTAGAAAGTATGTCAGAGAGCCCAGATCCTTCGTCTGAAAGTGGGAATTAAGAAAGGACTTGAGGGACGAGATGCCCGAACCATTACTGCCTGTGATCACAATGTCATCTACATATACCACCAAGAGAATCATGCCAGCCGCTGTTCTTTGATAAAATACAGAATGATCGCACTTGCTTTGGCTCATGCCAAATTTCTGTACGACAGTACTGAACCGGTCAAACCATGCACGAGGGCTTTGCTTCAAACCATACAAGGACCTCTTAAGGCGACATACTTTCCCATGCTCCCCCTGAGCAACGAACCCAGGTGGTTGCTCCATATAGACCTCTTCATGAAGATCACCATGTAAGAATGCATTTTTAATGTCTAATTGATGTAGATCCCAATCATAAGTAGCAGCCAGAGAGATGAACAGACGGACAGATGAGAGCTTAGCAACAGGAGAAAAGGTTTCGGAATAGTCAATGCCATAGGTTTGTGCATAACCTTTAGCCACAAGGCGAGCCTTAAGGCGGTCAAGTGTGCCGTCAGCCTTAGTTTTCGGAGTGAACACCCATTTACATCCAATGGCTTTTTTACCCGCCGGTAAATCGACCAGGGTCCATGTACCAGCCCGATCAAGGGCCGCCATCTCCTCTTCCATTGCAGCACGCCAACCTGAGTGGGCCAAGGCTTCACGAATAGTTCTGGGCACAGAGATAGTATCTAGGGAGGCAACAAAGGAACTGGACACAGGAGACAAGCGGTCATATGAAACAAAGGACGAAATAGGATGGGCACAAGTACGTTTACCTTTGCGAAGGGCAATGGGTAGATCAAGAGAGGCATCCGGGTCTGGAACAGGAGGTGTCTCAGGATTAGGGTCAGAACGAGGTTCAGTGTTGCTCAACTCAGGATCTGAGGGCGAGGCGGACCAGGGAGGAATAGAAGCTGGCGTGGCGGTAGTAATCTCCTTTGACCGTCGTGTATACACACGATCAAATGGTTGAACGAGTGCGGGAGCGGGTGCTTGCGACGACAGTGATGGTGAGGTGACAGAGTATATTAGAAGGTCATCCTCCTCCGCAGGTGGAGCAGGTGGGGAAGAATGCGAGAAATATGGTGTGGACTCCTGAAAGGTGACATCTGCAGATACTAAATAACGATTGAGAGTAGGTGAGAAACAACGATAACCTTTTTGGACCCGAGAGTATCCAAGGAAGACACATTTAAGAGACTTCGGGTCTAACTTTGAAATAGATGGACGTACATCCCGCACAAAACAGACACACCCAAATATCTTAGGAGCAATAGGGAACAAAGGCTTAGAAGGAAAGAGGGTAGAAAAAGGAGAGTTACCATCAAGAACAGAGGAAGGCATTCGATTAATAAGGAAGCAGGCAGTGGAGACCGCGTCAGCCCAAAATGGTTTAGGAACCTGCATTTGAAACAAAAGTGCACGGGCCACCTCAAGTAGGTGGCGATTTTTTCTTTCTGCAACACCATTTTGAGCTGGTGTATCGACACAAGACGACTGATGAAGTATACCATTTTGAAGCATGTAAGATTGGAACGAAGCAGAGAGATATTCTTTAGCATTATCACTTCGTAAGGTGCGAATAGAAACATTAAATTGAGTTTTAATCTCAGCACAAAAGGCACAAAAATGGGAAAACAATTCAGAACGATGTTTCATTAAATATAACCAAGTTGTCCGGGAATAATCATCAACAAATGTAACAAAGTATTTAAACCCTGCTTTGGACTCTACAGGACAAGGACCCCAAACATCAGAATGGACTAACTCAAAAGGGGATGAAACCCGTTTATTGACACGAGACACTAAAGGAAGACGATGATGCTTGGCAAACTGACATGACTCACAATCTAAAGACGACAAATGCTG
Organism: Neltuma alba; assembly: GCF_004799145.2. NCBI lineage: Eukaryota > Viridiplantae > Streptophyta > Magnoliopsida > Fabales > Fabaceae > Neltuma > Neltuma alba. Next base: position 22,598 of record NW_021636091.1, read on the forward strand.
AAATTGAGGATAAACTTTCTTAAGAGAAGATAGAGACAAATGACCCAATCGACAATGAACTTCAAAGGGAGAATGACTGCTAGCGCAAGCTACCGCATGAGACACCCGATCATCCAGTATATAGTGCCCGCCAGATTCATAACCTCTACCAATAATCCGCCTCGTCAAAAGATCCTGTATCAAGCAATGAGAAGGAAAAAGTGAGACCCAACAGTTTAGTTGACGGTGAGTTTACTGGGAGATAGGAGATTAAAAGCAAGTTTAGGAACATTTAGCACAGATGACAAACGGATAGAGGGTGTGGGATTAACAGTGCCAAAACCGAGAACTTGAGACTGGGAACCATCAGCGATGGAAACACTTGACGGATTGGCAAAAGCATTATAAGAGGAGAAGAGATGGCTGTTACCTGTCATATGATCAGTAGCCCCGGAATCTATGATCCACTTTGAGGAAGAAGAAGCAAGGGCAGTAGCATTATTACCTGTTGTAGCTGCGGCACTCACAGACGGTGTAGTAGATTTTAACTGGGCATACTCAGCAGCAGAAATCGTGACTGTGTCACTGGCTTGTGTAGCCACGTGGGCAGAGTTATTCCGTTGCTGTTTATTCTGAAGTTTTCGACATGTGCGTTTTGTATGCCCCGGTTCTTTGCAGTAATAACACACTACCCCACTGGAGTCAGAAGGGGCTCCCCCTTGCTTCGAACCACCACGGGTAGGCCCCCCGCGGTTATCAATGGGACTACGAGTCTCATAGGTGCCCTTACTGAGCAAGGCACTTGTAGGAATACTAGCAGCTGGTGGCAAGAGATTCTCAGCTCTCATTACTCTGGAAAACACATCTTGAAGGTCAGAAATTTCAGATCCGGATAAGATTTGAGACCGAACTGTGTCGTACTCAGGTGGGAGACCAGTAAGAAAGCTCATAATAGCCATTTGCTCCCGTTGCTTATGCTGAACCTTCAAATCAGCAGTAAGAGGCATTAACACATTCAGTTCTTCATACATCCTTTTAAAGTCCATAAAGTAGGCTTTGAGAGGACGATCCTGTTTTTCAGAACGATAGAAAGCTTTGCAGACCTCGTAAACACGAGAGATATTTCCTTTTCCTGAATACAAAAAATCTAAATAATCCATTAGTTCCTTAACCAATTCACAGTGATTAATAGAGGGAATAATCTCACTGTCAATGGAATTACGGATCTGGAAAAATAGCCGTGCATCATCCCGCAACCAGGTCTTTTTGGAATCAGTTGTTGGAGGATCATCAGTCAGATGGTCTTCCTTCTCAATGCTCCGCAGATAGAGGCGAATGGTTTTACTCCAATCCAAATAATTTACCCAAGTCAACTTGTGATCAGTAATTTTAGTAATAGTTGGGACAAGCTCCGAGACAGATTTAATTTCCGCCATAGATGAAGTGCACTAACCAAAGGGAATGCGAAAGAGTGTTACACAGGAACACAAAGCAGTGAAAAGGCCAACAGCTACACAGGGAGCTGCAAACAGAACTGAATTGCACAAACAGTGTGCCGGAGATGCGCCAGAAACGAAACAGAACGCCAGAAAGTAATAACCGAAAATTAACACCCAGAAAGAAAATTCCCACGCTCTGATACCATGTAGGGAATAGAATAATATGGAGAATAATTCTCTTGTATTTCATTGATTAGAATATACACATATATATACAAGTGAGAGGAGCCTCTGCATTAATGGCTCATTATGATAATATCATATCCTATCAAATCCTAATCATAATTACATAATATTTACATATCAAATCATATCATATCTCTACAATATTAATATAAGAAATAAAGTAGATTAAAATATTATATTTAAAATCAAATTGAAGGTTAAGACTTTTATGTTAATGACTAGATGTAGTATTATATTCAGATCATTCTATCCTTTCTTTTTCATCGACACAAATTTGCATATTTAGGAAAAAGAGATACTCCTTCGGTTCTTAATATAAGACCCATTTAACTAATTTGATTAGATTAAGAAAATTATATAAGTTAGTTAATTATAAGAAATGTGACACGTTTTTTTTAAAATATCATAATCATTTTTCTTAATACCCCCTCTTTCTTCTACTTGATTATGGTTGAGGAAGTATCCATAAGAATAATTTAGAGAAAATTCATAAATATGAGAAATGAGTGTTAAGACTAAAACTAGCTCAACAATTAGGTCCTATATATAGGACCAGAGGAGTACAACAACAAATCATTTCGTTTGTGTAACTGTAGGAAACATCTTTAAAAGAATTATTTCTAATTACAACTGACAATTTAAATTTCACTCACTCGATCACATAGTCATATGCAGGCAAGTTTGCAATTGTAGCATTAGGAAAACACGAAGAAGAAATAACTGCTGACGATATATGAATATTGACAAATAATATATTATAGGCTAAAGCATATACTATCTTTTGTTTTAAATATAAGAGTTAGCTGACTAATATGAATAAGTTAAGAAAATAAATTAAGTTATTTATTTATAATAAATAAGTGTTATCTTTTTCTAAAATATTCTTACTAATCAAGTGTATTGGTTAAAATTACTACTATTTGAAAGATTATTTTGAGAAAAAATATATAAATATGATAGACAAAATAGATTAAAGTCTTATATTTATGATCAAAATAAAAATCAAATGAGGTCTTATATTAAGGATCAGAGATAATATTTAGTCTTTTAATTTTGTACAAAGTTTCAATTTTAAAAAAAATAAACTTAACATGTTAACATTTAAGAATATTTGATCAATATTTAAGATCTTAATGTCATCATTATTTTTAAACAATTTTAAGGTTAACAGACTAAAAGTATACTTTTAAAGTTAAATGACCAAATTAAAAACTTGTACAAAATTAAAGAACAAAATCTATACTTTAGCCTATACTATACAAATTTTGATTAAATTATCATATAAATTACACAATTTTTATTAAGAAAATGACACATAAGTGCTTTGTAAAGAAAATAATGACAAATAAGTAACTCAAATTGCAACACGACAAACCAGTCTCAAGATCTTTTTTTTTTTTTTTGGGACTGACAGTCTCAAGATCTTTTTTTTTTTTGGACTGACAGTCTCAAGGTCTTTACATGTCGAGGGAAACATAAGATAGATGAAAATGCCTTTTGCTCGATCTAAATGACTAAATCATAATACGGTTATAAATCTTAGAAGATAAATACTAAATAATTCAGTTATAAATCTTGGAAAATAAGCGGGATTTTTACCGAAATGCTATGAACAGTGAAATAAAATACCAAAATACTACAACACGGAAAGATAGCTCAACATGCGGAGGACTCAAACGCATTCATGGGCTACTGGCATAAGAGGAGATGCAAAATGTATAAGTAAAGCTCGGACGATTCAGACGCATTCATGGGCGTAAGAGGAGATGCAAAATATATAGCAAGCCACGACGCTACTGTAGCTTCACAAGCAAGGGAGATGAGATGACTTAATATTCTTCCTAGCTTCAGACGCATGCAAAGAGTTCAATTACTTTTTTAACTTAGACAAAAGTGGTTCTGAGATATTTATACAGGGAGAGGATGCTCATACGCATGGAAATGGGGAGAAAAGGACAAAAGTACTTTTTCTGAAGTTCATCACTCAAAGATGAACTTTACAAATTCATCTCTACCAGATGAATTTGCAAATTTTTCCACTTTATTGAAGAACTCATTCTGGGCAAGATGAAGTTTATAAATTCATCTCCTGGTGATGAATTTCAAGTGTAGCATTTCAGTAATATCTTTCCGCGCTGTAGCATTTTGGTATTTTATTTCACTGTTCATAGCATTTTGGTAAAAATCCCAAAATAAGCTGTAAATTACACCAAAAACTCATTTTTCAAACAAGATGTAGATTCAGTTTACAGTTAATTTTGCAAAATTTGATCACTCAACTCATTTTTCAAATATTTTATAATTTCATATTATTCACCTAACATTTTACCCATACTTATCCATCTGAAACTGTATTTGAAAATGAGTCGAAACAAGTTAAAATCACGTTTTGATATAAGCAAAACCAAACACACTATCTAACTTAGTGCTTCTGCCGGAACATGGTTTTAAAGGGTGTTTGGATAGAAACCAAACCATGGTTTCAGAAGTGCTTTTGTGATTTACGAAGTAAATATGTGGAGAAATTTATCTCATTTTACGGAAAAGTGCTTCTGAAACTATGATTTGGAAGTTATCAAACACTTCTTTAATCAAGTTTTCCGACTTGTTTCCAAACATGCATGAACTCTCAAGTCACCAGCTCCCTCCCCCTATGCTCAAGCCAGTATTATTGTAGATTCAACTGTGCAGTGGTTGTTAATATCATGCCTACCGTTAGTAAAATTGACTCCCAGTCAACTTTCGCAAATAAAAATTTGGGTAAAAAATCAATTATTATATTATGATTTATGGTTTGAATAAGTTTTTATAGAAAAAAAAAATTAGTCTGACAGAAATTTATTTAAATAATATATCAAAGTCATTTTCAAAAGGTTCAAATATAAGGAAATGCCAAAAGCTAGAAGTTAGAAAATTATTTCAAGTTCAAAGTAACGGGTAAAGTCAATTGTCCTCAAAACCACCCCGGACATCATTTCATCCAACTAGTTTTTCCAGTTCCAACTAGCTTCTAAAACTTCTCAAGGCTATCCCAAACATGAACATTATAGATACGTGAAATAAAAGTTCATTGCAACTTCACAAGAACATTGATCCATGTTTATTAAGTTACTATAAAAGTGCAGGGAGTTAAGGCAAGTTGAAGAACACCTTCTTTACCAATATAATCTCAAATAACTTGGGCACAATATATTCATTCAATCTGATTTATTAAAACATAGCTGGGACCAATTGTTCTTACATACGTTCCATAAGACCCATTAAGAGAGACAGGAAGGTCTACATCTACGTATGTGTTCACATAACCCAATGGAATCATATATAATTAAAAGCAGCAAACTCAAATTCTTCTGACTAGATGCCATTTTCACTTTGCACCCCCTTCACAGCTTGCTGCAGCATTCAACAGATTAATCAGTATGCGTGCATACGTCCGTGGGCCCCATTTACACACAGCTACTGGGACCCAATTGGGTGGTGGGACCCAATTGGGTGGTGGGGCCCACTTAGGAGGGTCCTAATAGTTGTGGGTTGAGGTAGGGACACCAAGTGCTAAATAAAATTAGTCTTGGAATGTTAGTAAAAGGAATGAGACAACAAAACCTGAAAGCATGACAAGGCGTACTGCACATCACTTGCTGATATTTGATGATGCATCACAATTCTCAATCTGCAGATTGCAAACATTAATTGATTCATAACCCACATTGTCCATTAAAACAGGAACTCGTGAGCTACCAAGAATAATAGAAAGTGGATTCAGACCTTTTAGAACTCTCCAGCATCAAAAGGATACCACGTTGTTCCAAGTCCTTGAATAGCTTTCCCGCTGTAATTCTTGAGCTTTCTTCAATATCAATAAATATCTGGTACCAGTAGCTCATTACAGTTAAGCCATAAGAAAATATAGGAATATGTGTTCAAAGCAAAGTAGTGAGATTAGACTAATAATGCACAGTTCAGGGTTCTGCTTTTGTATAATATACTCACAATATTGGTCTCCACAGAACTGACATCAAGCTTAAGTCCTTTAATTTGGTTCAGTCCTTCTAAAATGGAGGGACAAAGATAATTGATCAAAATCGAAAAAAAGTGAGTGCAATTTAGATGGGACATGTTTCAGATTAATTTGGAAATGGAGCAGGAAATTTACCAGCCATAAGTTTAGCTTTCCTGTGATCGCTCTCTAGCTTTGCAACATTTTCCTGCACAGCAACTAGTGCCGCAGCACAAAGGATGCCGATCTGTCTCATTCCTCCACCTAGGGTTTTTCGGAGCCGCCTAGCCTACATAACACACACGTCAAGTTCTTACTGTAGGAAAATGACTGCCATTAATGTTTAGAGTACCTTAGTGATAAAGCTACTGGAACCAACGATAACAGATCCAACTGGAGCACCCAGGCCTTTTGACAGGCAAACCTGATTCATATATTGGAAGAAACAAAAACTTTGTTAATTCGATTTTCATGCATTAGAATTATAAACATAAAAGAAACAGAGTGCAAATTTGATATGAATGAGGTTAACAGTCTTAATAGATTAGTCTTCTGAAACATTATGAATGGAAACATCTAACACAGCCAACGCCAAGAGAATATGCTGACGTCTCAGCCGGACCAAAACGAAAAGAAATCATATGACATACTGAAACTGAATCTGCTGCTTGGACAAGCCTATCCACAGGAACACCGAGTGCCTGAAACATCAAAATGTGTTCTAGTAAGCGATCCAACCACTGCTTATTATAAGGCAATCTGTGTAAGCTTCAGAAGTTTCATTATAGTTAACATAACCAGATGTATTATTTACGATCTTTTCATAGCAGATGTTTACCAAAACTTACATTTTTCTGTCCAGCTTAATTTTACCATCCATTGTAAAATCAAATTATGGCCAAACCATAAAGTACTCACAACCGATGCATTGAAAATACGAGCTCCATCAATATGAAGCTTCAGTCCATGCCTCTTAGCTAATTCTCCAACCTTGTCTATATATTCTGCAGAAAGGCATCTCCCACCAGAACTGCAGTCAAGAGTAATTTAATTTCCATCAGTTTAGAAAGGAAAGGGATTTTCAGAGCCCAGAGACAGTAGTAAAAGCAACTTAAGGGTGAACATTGGGATGGATCGATCGTGCTGATGTTGGATTGAGAATTTATCATTAGACCAAATGTCAGTATTATTACTGAAGGCATAATTCTTTCTACTTGATCGCACTTAGCTCAAGGGCTCCTTGTTGACTATGACTTGGCTTCAAACATAGGCCTTTGCCATGAAACAGTTGTTGTCACACCTCAGCTAACAATCACTATTAATCAAGATACAACTGCTTCTTAATCACACCTAGCTAAAATGACAAGTGTTGACTAGGACTGGACACTAAACTTGGTTTTCAACCACAGGACAACTGCAGTCACACCTAGGCGAACAAGTAAAATGGATCACTAACACACCAGATTGCTCTTTCAATGAAAAAGTAGCATAAAAAACTGACCAAAATTTTCAGTTATAGAGTCAAATCTAATGTGATGGCATGTGATTGGATTATATCAAGGAATATGTTAATCGAATCATCAATGAAGTCACAAAATATGCACATCCCAAAGTGCAAGGGCATAAAATCAATCTAACATCATTGTGATACAGCTATAAGGCAAAAATAAGGAAAGTAAATAATAGGAAAAGTGGGATTACTTTGCATGGGTATTTTCCAAGCAGATAAGCCTAGTGGTTGGATAGACAAGCTCCCCCTTTGGATCTCTGATGGCAGCCTCAATCAAATTAATGTCCATGGTTCCATCCTTATTATTTTTCACAGTTCTTGGATGTACCCCTCCAATTGTGGAAATGCCTCCATTCTCATAAATATGAATATGGGAATTGTCTCCCAGAATCACTTCACTTCCCCTGATATCACAGTGAACAAGCACACTCACCAGGTTTCCCATAGTCCCTGATGGAACAAACAAGGCTGCCTCCTTCCCCATTATTTTTGCCATCTCTTTTTCTAAGCGAGCAGCAGTTGGGTCAGAGCCTAGCACATCATCATCCACTTCAGCATTTGCCATCGCAGCTCGCATTGCTTCTGTTGGCTTTGTCACTGTGTCTGACCGAAAATCAACCGTCCTAGTTACCATTTTCTCTGAAACTAAGCACACCATGCTGAACATTAGCATATATTTCCAAAAGGAAACACGGAAATTTTCCCACCAAATTCCAAACGAGTACAACAGTTAACTGAGCAGAAGGAAAATCATCAACAGATTCCATTATAAAATAAGATAACAACCAACCAAAAACTATATTCTCTCGAGATAAGAATGGAACCGGAACTCAGCAAAATGTGTGAGGTCCGCTTCCTCATTTATATAGAAATTCTAAAGATCATTGGAAAGTTTGATTTGATTTGCTAAAATGCCTTGGATTAAACGTGATATTCATTGTGGAAAAGAAGAAGAAGAAGAAGAAGAAGAAGAAGCAAGCAAAAGAAAATACAGTTGATATACAAGCATCTGATAGCTACAGAGAATGGGTGACACATGGAAGAGGGAACTGCAAAATTTTGAAATTATATTCTTCCATATATATGGTTCTTTTTTAAGGTAAAATTTGAATCCGAGCATATGAATTACAAAACTGGAAGTAGAAAAGGATAATTCAACCACCTACATAACAAAGAAAGAAAACGAAAAGCTGCGAAGTCTTAGTAAGTACCAGAAACTTCAATAAAACTGCAATTTGCAATGACCTACTTCTTATACTCCAAGTAGGCGTGAACTCTATCAAACAAGCTCTTAAATCAGCGGCAGAGCCTGCATGAGATTGGAGGGTGATCAAATTTTTTTTCTTTTGCTGAATCGTCAAAACTAAAAATACACAACATACTTAAGAAGGAAAAATTTCATATAATTATCCTACATTATATTTTCATAAGTAACGTATCAATTTACTATTATCATCTCCAAATACATCACAAGAATTACAACAAATTAAAATCTAGATTTTCTCTTTTGAATGTCATGAAAATCATTTACAGGAAGCTCTATATCAAACTTCTTAACAATTCTCTTTTTAATATAGAGCCAAAAACAGAGCACAGCAACAGAATGCAGTATAACCCAGATCAGTTTGTGTTGAACGTAGCTGATCGTCATGGGCGAAGTCTTAGCTTGGGCCATTGATACATTTTAACTTTCAGTGATGAACAGATACGAGTTGTAATTCCTTAAAAGGAAAGATTGAAATTAAATATACAATAATTTGGAACTTAATAGCTTATGACTGCGGAAAACAGATCGTATTCCGAGGTAATTCAACACAAAACCCATGGTCTAGGCGACTAACTTATCATAGCCATATTAATCTCTTGAATTAAAAGCCAAAACACACAGTCTTCATTAACCAACAAGATACTCCGACGCTGTAATTTAACAATATAAACACAAGTTTATATTGAACAAATGGACAGCAACATACCAGAAAAAGGGGGAAGATTCCAAAATTGAAACAAGTTTCTTCATATTTGGACATCGGAGATTATCATTACCTTTTCGAGTGTACGAAACTTCGCAAATCCGAGCAGTTTATCATGAAAAGCACGAAGACTGAGGAAAATAGCACGAACCCGGAGCTGCAGGCGGAAGGATGAGAATTGAGAACTAGAGAAGAAAAATGCTCGCTTACGTCTAAGACTTCAAGTTTCTCACTTTAAGCCTCCTAATTGCATGCTTTATATAGAAACAAACAAATGGGGCACGTTGTTTGATGAAGAAGTGACGATGAAAATAAAAATCTAGGGCCACAATTCATGGATTCCCCACAAGGTTTTGGTCCCTTTTTTTGAATATAAAGTTAATATTAGCAAGTGTTATGAATATAATAATGTCTTTATATAGATGTTTATACATCTCCTATTATCTCTTATATCTCTTATAATCTCTAATATCTCCTATTATGTCTGTTTTTCATAATTATCTCATATTATTATGTAATCTGTAGATTCTATCAAAGACGTAAAGCTGTGCTTATAAATAAAGGCCGTGTATAATGTATTGAGCGCTCTTAAATGGAATGAGAAATACTCTCTCTTGTTGATCCTCTTTTTCTCTGTATGATTCTTCTCTCTATTTTTTTTTTTTTTCATTTATAACAGCAACCAGTTTCTATGAAATTCCCCATTTCAGAATTCACCCACCAGCGCTCTGTCCTTATCCAATTTGTCTTGTAGCTCTGTCTCCAGGTTCTATCGTGGCTGCTGACTATTAAATACAAGTGTTTTCTCTTTTTAGGGATAACGGATGGAGTGATGGACCATCATCGTAGGCGCCTACAAAGCAACAATGAATTAATATCCATTGAAATGTTTATTATTAAAAAAATGCATAAAATTTGCTTAAACGCAACTGTTTTTTTAGATATATGTAAAATACTTTCATCTATATGTAAAACAGAACACATTTGCATCTAACATTACACTTTATAAAGATAAGTTGCTCCCGCTCAATTCAAATCTTTACAAAGAAAAAAATTCTCGAAGAGGAACTTTCTCACAATTTTCTTGAAATTCTATTTCATCTAACAAAAAAACTGAAACGAAAATAATATAGAAGAGCTAGGGTTGTTTTCTAAAAGGTTTTTTTTGTAATTGACAATATAAGTTGTATTGTAATATTTTTATGATGGATGGGCGTTTTTATTTCTCTACCATTTTCATGAGCCCCTTATAAATTATTGAAAGGAGTGGTGAAGTGATAATTATTATGCTTTTATTAGTTTACTTAATAGAGGCCAAAACCATGGAACATTGAGATATTTTTGAACAATTTTTATAATCTAATTAATTTTTCTGGGTATGCATGATTTGGTTAATCAAAAAATCTACTTGAAAAAGGAATCGATCATGACCTATATCCTCTATATATATCGTGAAAAAATTAGTTGATATTATAATGATAGAGTTTGTAAGTTGAAAATGTAAAAATATTAAACTTGAAGTATAAAAGTTAAAAAGAAAAAAAAATTTTGGCTACACATAAGGCATTTTTTTATTGAAGTTAATATTATTCAAAGTACTATCTGCACTAAATATGAGCATCTTTTTTAACGGGAATTCAGATCTTAGTTAGTCATAATGTGAAAAACTAATTATCTTGATTTGTCACGTTATAAAAACTAACTCTTTTCATTAAATCTAATCTCATTAGTAAAAAAAATTAAAATCCTCCCATGAAACTTTTTTTTTTGGGCCAAAATTCCTCCTCTGGAACTGGAGCTTATGTCTTATGAATAGAAAATATCTTCATTTGTGACTTTGACCTCGAGGAGATCAATGCCTTATTTATTTATTTAGAAGAAGCGCTATCAAAAGTTCGTTATGAATCTTTGAGTACCTACCAACCGTAAAATATGCTACCTCCAGTCCTAATTATAAGACTTAGTTGATTAATTTGAGAAGATTAGGGAAAGAAGTTAAATTAGTTATTTATAATAAATATGTATTGTCTTTCCTAAAATATCCATACTAATCAACTATATTGGCTAGAACTACAATTATTAGAAGGACTATCTTGGAAAAAAAATACATAAATATGAGAGACAAGGTGGATTAGGGTCTTATATTTAGGATCAAAATAAAAATCAAACAGGGTCTTATATTAAGAACCGAATAATTCATGAGCTTTATTATGTAATGTAGTACTCAGAAACTAGGAAAGCCACTTTGAGCCTATCACAATACAAAACGTCAAAAGGTCACAACTAGCATTCTCAAAACGCACATCACTATGAGGATGGATATTAATATTTAATTAACCATGCAAATATTAGATCAATAAAATCATAGTTAAATTTTTATTTATTATGAGGTTGATCATATCACATCTATGAGGATGGATGGATATTAATATTCAATATATGAGGTTGATCATATTTCAAAAAGAATTACTTATTGCATATTTTGTGTATTATTCAACAGTTTTAATGTCACCATTTTTTTTTATTAAATGAAACTGTTAAGATTACATGACCAAAAAGACACCTTATCATCCTGACTTTAATATTTTTATGTTTTCAGTTAACAAAATCGTGTCAATTCACTCTTAAACTCATGTTAATTGTAAACTTGGTTAAACTTGCATGTTGACTAATCAAGTTTACCATTTTTGCATTTTTACTTTAAGAAATTGTGCCGATTTGTTTTTAAACACGAGCTAAATTTTTTTTGTTTAATGACCTTTAGTGACTTTATATATGAATTTTATAGAAATTTCTTTGTAGAATATGGTAAATTATGAATGTTTGCGGATTTAATTCCAATTATTCAGATTAAAATATATTTAAATGAAATTATTGTCATATTTTATATTTTAATTATCTAGTTATATACTTTTGATACCAATTTATTAATAAAAGTAAACTTTTATAAGTTTACGATTTGAGTTTACTATCTGAATTTATATCCCTATCACAATCTTGCATATTACAAAATTAAGGGATCAAAATGAAATTTTGTGTAAAGATAAAAAATCAAAGGCGTATTTTTGCATAAATATATACGCACACATATATTGATACAATAATTTATGGCATATACTAGTATTATACACACACACAAGCCATAAATAATGTACCTAATTATTTATGGATTTGGCCAAAAAAATTAATTATGGATTATTGGACCACATACATGGATTCTCTTCACAAGTTAACTAACATTTTTAAGTACCAAGTTGCTATGCTTGGGCAGATCCTATGCATCTCACTCTTTCAACTACATTATTGTGTTCATATGCAATTTGTCTCCTACCTCTCTCCTTATAACGTCATCATATGGCTGCATTTTTTTGATATTCTCTTGCTTATTTTTATGTTCTTCTTCAACCCTCTCTCTCTCTACACATATTTAATTTTTCTTTGTTTTTCTCCGGTTTAATATGCCCAATTGCCATGTGCCCTATTCACTTTTTTTTTTTTTTTTTACTCGCGTAAAAGTATTTTTTTTTAATTGAAAATAGTTTTATTTGAGTTTTTCCTCCTCGTTGCTGTTTTTTTTTTAAATACTTAGACCCATCTTCTTTTAGGTATCCTTCAGACATGATCTCTGCCCAGGTACTTCAAAGCACATGCCCAAAAATAGTGTTTTTAACACTCTCATAAACAGTTGATAGCAAAACTAGTTCAGTTAACACCAACCCCATGTTTGAATAGAAGGAAAAGTTGAGAGGAAAAAAGTATGGGAAGAAAATGTGGAAGGATTGGAGCATTGGGGGCCCAGACTTTTATCAGAATGCTGAAAGGTTCTATAGAATCTGTGAATACCTAAACGCTGGAAATATTTAGATTTTGGCAGACCTCCAGGCCAGCTCTAATAGGCATAATCTCAGCAATTTGTGACAGGGTAGAGTTTAAGGTTCTTTCTTGAATCCCATAACCCAGTCTCCTTTGTCATCTTTGATCATTTCTTATAAGCACAAGTATTCTCATGTTTAAGGTAATCCCGTTTAAGACATTATTGGGAGTAAATGAGGACACCTCTCTCACCAAGCATTCAAATATTTGTTTGTCATGTTGTTATGAACTAACCCTTTTAGTTAAACCCAACCTATAATGATTTTGTCATCACATCCAAACCGAGCAGTATGAGTTCATTGAAGGCCCTTTCCAAAATCAGTTTTTAATGGATTATGTTGGAGGCCCATTGAAGCTCCCATAACTCAAACGAATCATCTGTATAAACAGTCCTCATCATTTCACTACATTGGGCCGTCACCACAGAGTCTTCCATGTAGACTTCAAGTTCGTTATTAAATTGGTGATTGTATGGGATCTAATGCCCTTGTGATTTAGTTAATTAAATTGGGCTCTAACCCTCATTTTGTTCCCCCAACAAGAAAACTCCAAGTTCGTTGTATTCCAACAGCATACAAAAACCAACACTTAGCTGACCAATAATTTAATCAAACCAAAATAAAAAAGTTAATATATAACCTGAATTATAACCATAAAGAGATTTGCAATTTTTGTGAAAAATCTGTTAAACTTACCCTAAACTTTTAATCTAAGTTCTTATTTCATGGTTACCTTATTATATTCATTTTAACTTGTAAAAATATAAAACTTTCTCAAAGGTCAAGTTGGTAAAACTAAGAAAAAAGAGAACCAACTCAAGTTGACATATTAGTCATCACTTAATTGATTAGGTGTTAATCTCAATCTTTCTATATATGATCTATGTGTAATAGTGAGTGTGTGTTGAAGAAATATAAGGCTTTTTTGGTATGAGGGATTTAGAGGGAAGGGAAAAGAAAGGGGGCGATTTTGCTCCCCTCCTTTTGTTTGGCTTTGTAAAATTTGTATGAGGGGAGGGGAAATTTTCCCCTCTTCTCCCCTTTGGAGGGGATTTGGAGGGGAGTTTTAATATTTTTGTTCTATTATGACCAATATACCCATAATTATATTTAATGTTCCCAAACTATCCACTCTAACCTCCTTCACCCTTTCCATATCTTATTAAATTGCTTTTAGTTTTGTCCATTTGTCTCAATGAAATTCTTTATTGACTATTATTTAAAAAGGTACTGCAAAGTGTGGATGACAGGAAATAAGCTAGTTTCTATTATTTGTAAAGAGCGAAATCTGTTTTTTTTTTTTTTTAACATTTTTATATAATATACAATGCAAAATACTCCAGTCACATGTTAAAGAAAAAAAAATTTTTCCGACACAAAACGACATACCTGGAAAGAAAATAAAACTTCTTGTCTCAAAGATTTAGATGTTGATTGTCTATTATAATTACATTTATTTTTTTTATAATTATAAAATTATAATTTTATATATTAAATGTCATTTATAAATCTATTTTATTAAACATTTTAAAAAGTCTGAAAAACAACTTAAATAAAATGAGAATAAAATTGTCCACATAAAAATATTTTTCCTCCCTTCTCTTTCTGAACCAAACAAGATAATATTAAAATCCCTTTTCTTTTGATCAATAATATTAAAATCCCTCCTCTCTCTTCACTTTCACTTCTCTCCATTAAAATCCATCCCTTCCTTCCCTTCTATTGAGCCAAATCCTTGTGAAAGATTTTGACCGAAATCTCAAATTCAAATTCAAATTCAAATCTATATAATGCGGGAAAAAAAAATCCCATAAAAAGAATCATAATCACTTTGATTAAGTCCGACAATGCTCGAATTTGGCTCAAGCAAGTGGTTATATCAAAAGATTAAAGGAAGAAGAAGAAGAAGAAAGACCCGAGTTAAATGTAGGCTTCTGGGAAAATATTAGGGGATTCTGAGAAACCACGGACCCTACCAACATGAACTCCACCTCCAGGTCTCTCTCCCTCCCACAGAAGGTTGTGCTTGTGTCTGTACGTGTGATGCAAATGCAGATTTATTCAAGAGATCATGCGGGTTAGTAGCCATAAAAGCCTTGGCCAGAAGTCTCAGTTGCCATTAATCTTTACTCATTACATAAATAACTGATAAACAAAATTCATGAGCACAGTACTTAAAGTAAAAAAGAAGAAAAGAATGGTAAAATAAGAAATTTTCAGGACAGATTCAACATTAAGGAGAAGGGGGGGAAAAAAGAATGATCTATTACGGAAACTGAAACGATCCACCAATTTGGGTAGAACCAGCAGGAGGATTGATTGCAACCCATAGGAGAGATATAGTGATTGCTATCAGCCCTGACCATACAAAAACAATGGTCGGCGTCCGTCCTCTTCTTCCCATCAAACCTTTTGCAAATGGATACAGATGAGCTAAGACCCAGAAACTGAAGAAGACGCCACCCAGCAGACGGCTCCACTGCGGTATGACGCTGTATATTGTTCGGCTAACCCCAACTGCTATCGCTATTAAGTTGACCATCATGATTGTGATGGGTGGTATCATCAAGGATGTCCATTTCACAATGTAGAGATCAGCATACTCATCATCAACATCATCACCTCCAGATTTTGAAGTCAATGTGAAGGAGATTTCGATCCCTGCTATGACCTTCAGCAAACCTTGGAGCACAGCAGCAAGATGGGCACTAGTGCCTCCAATCAACCAAAACTGCTCGTTTCTCCACCATTCTTCGAGCTCAATACCTGACCACTTAATCTCAAGGATAGCAAGCACGCACAAAGTCACAGTGATGGTCAAGAGATAAGCAAGGAACGTAACATTGAGCGTCTGAACAATGAACTGGCCCGAGAAGAGGGAAAGTGCAGGAAGGAAACAATAAACAATGAGAAATATGGAAGTGAATGGGTAAATGCCGACATTAAGGTATGCAATTCGTTGAAGAAGCTTCATTCTTGGGCTAGCCAGAAGGGCATTGTTTCGAGAGAAGAATATCTCAACAGAGCCAGTAGCCCATCGAAGCACCTGATGCAACCTGTCTGTGAGATTGATTGGAGCAGTTCCACGGAAGGCATCACGCTTGGTCACACAATATACAGATTTCCATCCCCTATTGTGCATCCTATATCCAGTAACCACATCTTCAGTAACAGAACCATAGATCCATCCAACACGGTTTCCCCACTCAGTTTTGTCCTCATACCAACATGAGATAACACTGATGGCCTCTGCCACTGTCGATGCATCAAGAAGATCACGGGGAATGGTGAGAGCACCAGGTGGGCGGCCATTTTTCACAGCAGGGTGATCAGCAAGAGGCCGGCCTTGGAACTCTGCAACTGGAATAGAGTCGATGAGGAAAGTTGAGTTTCCAAATTTTTTGGGGAATGTTGAAAGATCCATCTCTTCATCATCAGAATCACCCATCCTTAATGCCCGATTCTCTTCATTGTTGTTTGCCATCGAGGAATGCTTCTTGCGACGGCCAAAGCAGCAGCTACAACAACCTGGGTGGTTTTCTTTTGCACGAGGTGGGTCAAAACCATAAAGGGCAACTCGTCTAAAAAGACACCCAGTTCCCACATAGACTGGACCTTGAAGTCCATCTAGAGCTCTCATATTGACATCAAAGAAAACTGTGTTATGATTAGCATATCGATCAGAGGGATCAATCCCCTCAAACCTCTGTGGGAACTGGACATAACAAATGCGATCACCTCCACGATCCATCATGAAGCACATACCTTCCCTCATTGCCTTTGAGTTGTAGATATAATGATCACAGTCAAGATTGAGTATAAAGGGGCCATTTGACATTATAGCTGATGCTCGAACCAAGGCATTCATAGCCCCTGCTTTTTTGTTGTGATCATAACCTGGACGCTTCTCACGAGAAACATAAACAAGAAGGGGCAAACGGATATCAACATCAGTCAAGTCAATGAGCTTTGTATCATCAGCATTTCCAAGAAGAGGGTCATCACTGGGAGGTTTCAACATCACCTGCATCATGGATGAATAATAATATACTCATTTTCATATGCAAAAATAATTTCAAAATCGAACAGAATTATATTAGGAATTTTCAAATACCTGTATTATACCAGCATGATCACCCCTAGAGTGCTCAGGTGCAGAATTTAACCAAGTCCCAGGCCAATGAGTTCCATCAGCCATCCAAGTTGCTTTTGGAATCTTCACACTTTCAACAGGTTCATCTTCCCTATTTTGTCTTTGAAGTTTCATGGCCTTGATTTCCTCTCTTGCATGATAGGCATCTGATCGGCGACGGATAGAGTCAGGAAGACTATTGATCCTGACCTTGAACTCATCATATTCACGCTTCACCCGTCTACGATCCTTGACAAAATCTGACCGCACTTTATCCTTATAAGGATCTCTTTTCAAATTGAAATACGACTCAGGATTCCTGGGCTCTATATCATGCTTACGACAAAAGGGTACCCATATATTGGCAAAACTTGCAGCTTCAGCCATGGCCTCAAAAGTTAGAAGTGCACCTCCATCATCAGACACATAACAAGATAGCTTCTCAACAGGATAATCTGCAGCTAAAATAGACAAGATGGTATTTGCAGTGACAAGTGGTGGCTCTTTGTCAGGATCAGCAGTAGAAACAAAGACATCTATTCCTGGGAGATCAGACTTTCCAGTTGGATTATTTGGGGTGGGTGCCTCAAATTTTTCCTTCAAGACATTAAGATCTGTGGCACGATTAACTGGGCATAGCTTGGGCAGTTGATCCAGAAGCCACGAAAAAGCAAACCATATCTCACAAACAACAGACATGCCCCATAGCCAGATTGCATCATTATTTGGATGATTGACCCTCCATGCTAAGAACAAGCCCAGAACAGCCATGCGAATTAAAATAAGAAGACTGTAAAAACAAACGGAAGAAGAAAAAGGCCATGGTCAGGGACGTGAACGAAAGCATATAGTATTTCAGGTTCAAGGAAGCAAAAAATAGAACAGAATAAAATAAAAAGAAACGTATGTTATGCAACAGATTTTGCAGTTAATTGCTATCCACAATATAAATTTAGTAGCGTATTAATGAGGTCAACCACATTTAACAGCTACTCCAAACAAATGCATCTTCCAATTTAAGCAATTCGAAAGCTTGAAAAAATAACCTCCTCCCTTAAATTAATTCGTGAAATAGACCCTAAAGAAACACTCCATCAAGCTTAATTTTATTTTACCTTCCAACAAAAATCAAGCATGGTTTTCTAATATTAATTTGCCAAATAGAGTCCAAGTACACCACTAACGAAGTTAGTTGCCATTATGTGAGATTGGTTACCTAAAAATTGATCACTGTAAGCCAATTGTTTACAATCAACAATAGCATGCAGACCCAGTGGTCTAAAAAATTAATATAATTTTTTGCAAGGAAATCATTGTTGATTCCAATCATGATATTACATTAATTAAAATAGAATGTATAGGACTTAATCATTCTGAACCAAGAGGAAATGCAATGTCTTATAAAATGCTTAATCCAGTTTTACAAGGAAATAAAGGAAGTTCACGGTTAAGAGCAATAAACTATACCGATATGGGCTCAAAACAGCAGCAGGTATTTTCAGTTTCCTCGTAAGTGGTCTCCAAGGTCTGTTCATGAATTCAGTTGGCTCAGCAACATCATCCTCTTTTCCATTCCCAAGGCCGCCTTCCTTTGGCCATATAGCATTTCCATAGCCATAGGTCCCCTTTGTTTCAAACAGCCACCGATTGTGGTCAAAGTCTCCAGTTTGGCTCCTCATTAGTGCTGACTTAGTTGACTTCATCAAGGACAATCTCCTCTCCATTTTAGACATTCCACTTGGCGGAGGAAGGGGAAGAGGCCTCGTATTCTCCACAGCCACTTCATCTAACTCTGTGTTTTTATATGGCTCCTTGCATCCTGGGCACATTCCACCTCCTGTTCTTACAGCATCTATATAACAATCTCTACATATCTTGAAATCACACTCACAAGGAAGAATATCAAGACCACGTTCGTCACTCATCACCTTTGAATCACAACCAGGAATTGCACAGGAAGATCCTTTTGCACCAGCCATCTGAGGGTGGTTTGCTTCAGATTCTATTACTTTGTCCATTAAATGGGCTCGTGTAACACTATTGAACCCACCTGTGAAAAGAGAGTTTGATACATATTGCTCCTCAACTTTCTGTGAGATTGATGGATCCATAGGTTGGTTATCCGGGGTTGGCGGTATATGCACTGTATAATTCATGAAATCACTACTACCTAGCTCACTGTCAAGATCATCCCTAGAGTAACTGATGTATCGACCAGATGAAGTCCTCCGACCAAATGTTACAGTAGGAGGTAGAGGAGGCCTCTGGCCATCGGGCGCATCAGAACTTGTTGACAGGGATGATCGGCTAGCCCTGAATGATTTTGACGCCATGTTTAGGGATGTTTAGGGACTAAGATTGATAATCTTTATGCCCTGCAAATCAGTAATGTTCCAAAAGAGATTAATTTCAGCATTATAAAGATGGTAAATTAAAAGTCAAAAATTGTCATCGAAGTTAAAAAAAGAATCTAAATCTTCTATGGATCTGAATACGGTGATGAATAAAATGAAACAATGGCAAGGGGGCATTGTAAGAGTCTCAATCACAAAGCTTAAAAACTTTTCTCACATATTCCTCTGTCATTATAGGAATCAAAGTATGAACCATCCGAAATTCCCAGGAAAAGAAGAGAAAAAAAGGAAACAAGAAGTTGAAAAAGCGAGAAACTTTTAAGAAAGCATTGCCCGTATAGCACTATGGACCAACAGAGTAATCAGAATCTACAAAAAAAATTCAAATGGTACAAGAAGAAGAGGTGAGAGGTGATAGATTCGCCCGAATATGAAGTACCCAAAAGCAAATACTCGACTTATAGGGATCTTGTTACGAAAATCTTCCTTTCGCCCCTCAATTTCTCATAACCAAGCTCACAATACAACCAGGTGCAAATGACGAAGTTCAATCCTCGACTACGGTCTCTCTTTCCTTAGATTTGACAAAATTGCAGAAGAAAAGAAGCACAACACTGGTCTCCCAAACCTATCTCATCAACTTTAAGTTAGCAGCATTAGGTAATTCCCTTTGACTTCCCTCCCCGCTTTACCAAAACCCACAAACAATGACCATAAATCTAGAAGAAAAAGGAAAAAAAATCTGGTCCATTTTCCTTTACCACTGCTTTCTCGCGTTTATCTCGGCAATCAATCAGCCCGTATGCAGGAAAAATCACCAGTAAATGAAAAACAAAAATTCATTTTTTGAAAAAGAGATCAAGCAAGAAGTTGCAGAGATAGTGTAAACAAGCATACCAAAGGAAAAAATAAGCTAAATGCTACTGAGTATTCAGATCTCTGCTCGATCTTCCCAGAATCCCATTAAAGCAGAAGGAGCTTGTGCTCAGAAAATGAAGGAAAGCTTCAAACTTTTGAAGAGGTTGCAATCCAACTGTCCCTTATACACACAAAAACACGCAGAGAGACAGAGCGGAAACAGATGGACTGAGTCGTGAGCTAAGCCACAAGCACTACGAAAACATGATTGAAGGCTTCTTCTTGGAAGGAAACTATCAAACAATTTTGTTATTTTAATATATGAAAATATTAAATTGTGCCAAAAAAAAAAAACCTTCGCGTTAGAAAGTGTGAAGGTTCTTGGGTACGAGGGAAGAAAGAGAAGGAGTCCTCGAAAGGTTGCGATTTGAAAACGTCAAAGGTGGCAGAAATGGTGTCTGAACGATCATTTTAAATCTTTGGTTAAATTAGAATTTAGCCCTTATCTTTTTGTATATTTGCTATAGACCCATGCATTTTTACCCGATTTTCCTGAATTTCCAAATTAATAATGTTTTTAAAAAATAATAAGTTAACTGGTAAGAAGTAATTTTAAAATTTATTTTTTAAATATTATACGAAAAATTAGAGCTAGATTGGATTGAAAGCAAAAGGACATTATTACCTCAAGGGAAGAAGGGGATTATTACAAAAATAAAAGGATAAAGAAATTTGTCGGGATACTAAGAATATTTCTACCATGAAAAGGAAGAAGGAGAAATATGTTCCCAAAATGACTCAGTATAAGTCACATGTTATCCTTTGACTTTGCATTTTGTCACAAAAATATAAAAATTAAATTACGTTGAATTTCTGTAAACATAGCATCATGTACAAATAACTTTCTTCACTTTTAAAATTTAATAATATATTCAAAATTTTTCAGTTCTGTGTACTATTAATTTTATATTCCGTATAAGTTCTCAGAATTTGAACTATATGAAGATAAACAACATAAGTTCTAAATCATTTGTAGATAAATAATAAACAAAACTAATAGTATAGAAATTATATACATAAATGTAAAAGTTTGAAGAGTTTTATTGCTAAGTTTCAAAGATTAAAAAATTATTTACTTATCACATAAGGTTAAGAAAATTTTATATGGTTTGGCCATAAATTAAAAAAACTAAATATAAATATTTTTAAGAAGGCGAAAATTCGTGCAAAAATTTTGAAAAAAAAATTAGAACTTTCAATCTTATTTAAATAATCTCAGATATTTTGTACTTAATCAGCGCTGGCCAGCAGCCAATTTTTTAAAATTATAATGAAATGATAACAAATTAAGGGGCAGCACTAAGAGCATTTCAAATTATGGTTGGTTTCATTCAAACTAAAATTAAAAAGCAAAATGTAAATTAAAAAAAAAATTAAAGTCATTACAAATCTGCCCAGTTGGCTGCATTATGGGCAGCATGTTATTATTCATTGTAATTGAATTGTTATTATGATATGAGGCACAAATCTGAGATTCCTCTAAAAGCAAAAGGACATTGGAGGAGTGAAAGAAATATAGAAATAAAAAAAGAATTTTTGAATTAAATAAATGTCAATGTAATCATCATAGCCATGTTTATATCTATTGCTTTATATATATTTATATACTCCTCCGGTTCTTAATATAAGACCCATTTAACTATTTTGATTAGATTAAGAAAGTTAGGTAAGTTAATTAATTATAAGAAAAGTGACACATTTTTCTTAAAATACCATAATCATCTTTTTTAATACCCCCTCTCCCTCTTTTATTTGATTATGGTTGAGGGAGTATCTATAAGGGTAATTTAGAGAAAATTGATAAATATGAGAAATGGGTCTTATATTTAGGATCAAAACCAACTCAAGAATTGGGTCCTATATTAAGGACCGGAGGAGTATATTATTTGCATATTCAGGGTCCGTTTGGATCAGCGATTGAAAAAGTAGCTTATTGAAAAAGTAGCTTATGAAAAAGTGAGGTTGGTAAAAGTTAAATTGAATAAGCTGAATTGTGTTTGGATTGGAGTTTAGAAAAGCTAGTTTGTAAAAGTGAGATTGGTAAAAGCTTGTTTGGATTATAGTTAAGTAAAAGTAAGTTTGGTTGTAAAATGACCAAAATAAGTATGAGTTTTAATACATAATGGAACATGATAAAAAAATAATTTCATATAATATAATAAAATTAAAATAATTTATTATGAAGAAGTCAATTTTAATGAGTGAATTAAATTTTGAAATTTTAAAAAAATCATAAAAAATATTTTAAATTTAAAGTGAAATATGATAAAAAAAAAAGGTTTCAGAACTTGAATGTTTCTTTATAAGGTTATGAATGACTATTATTGCACAAACCATGTATACCATATACACTTATGTTTGGAAGTCGTAACTATATCTATTTCGTAAGATTTAAAATGAACAATAATAAAGTGATAATTAATTTAATTATTTTTTTTAAATATTCACAAATTAGTTATTTAGTTCTTATATTAATAATTAGTGTACATATATTATATTAATATGAAAATTTTGATGCTTATATTTTGTACTTGAAAGAATATAAGTCTAAGTTTGAATATAATATAGTGTAATATGATTTAAGATAAATTCTTTTAAAGGCATGGGTTCCAACGTTTTTTTTTTTTTTAAATCTTCTCTCTCCACTTTTCCAAAAGTCATAAGCTTCAAAAAGTAGCTTATGGCTTATGATGGCTTTTCATCCAAAAGCTCAATTGCTCCAACGCCATCACAAACACACCAATTTTTATCCCACTTGCACAATCGTACGTTTTGGCTCAATAAGCTACTTTTCTCCCACTGAAACGCTGAAACAAACAGGCCCTCAGTTCTTTCAAATCCATTGCTTAAAATAATGAAATTTAGTATTCCTTGGTTGGATCTTATATGACCTCACCTTCCTGTTAGACTAAAAATATTAGCAATAAGATGCACTCTATTTTCTTTTCTTTTTGTAAAAAATTAACTAGAATTTTATAATTTTGAAAATAAATGAATTTAGTAAAATATAATTATGCATCACAAAATTGTTTAAGAAAAATGCCCATATTATTATTCATCTGTGATGGAATAATTGCTAACTTTTTCCTTTGAGCCATGTGCATCATTCTGCTTTCTTTTCTTTCCGATTTCCGCTTGACTTCTGTCACTTTTAACTATTTTGTTTTATTCACCATTCAAATTTTAATATCTCAAAAATAATGAAGAGCATACTTGAATCAATCTTGACTGGAATTTTTTTGGAAAAAAATAAGAATTCACTTCTATTCTATGAAAACCATTTTTTTATCTTCTTTATTTCACTTGAATTAAATTAGGAGGAAAAAAAATCAGCTATTCATAAGTTTGAAAAAAAAAACATTTTTTTAGATTCACACTAAATAGAACGATTTCTTATATAAAGTTCAGTTATACGACTTTCTTTGAAAAAAAATTTGAACTGACAAGAATAATTTTTTATACGGCTAAAATACAAATAATTTTTTCGAAACAAAAATACATATGGATCAAAGTTTGCTTCTTTGATACTCCTTCCGTCATTTTTTATAAAAAAAAACAGAAGACTTTATCATGTGGATCAAAATTAGTTAAAAACAATAAATACGTAGAAATTAAAATTTTTCTCAAAATACTGTTATTTATAGGGGAGTGGAGAGTATAAAAAAGAGAATAAAAAATTGTGAAAAGAGAGAATCTAAATGGAGAAAGTCGATGGATTGGAAAATAAGATAATAAATATATTAAGTATTAAAATAAATAATTAATGAGAGCAAAATAGAAAATTTGTTAGAAAAATTTGAGACAACTTATAATATTGTTTATATTTAGATATAAAAGAAAGATGGTATTTGTTGTTTATTTCTGACAAAAAAAAAGATATTTGTTGTTTATAAAAAAGCACAGAGGGAGTATGAAAATCTACGAAAATTTCACAATCTCTCCAGAGTCTCACCTAAACATGGCGTGTGACGATACAACTAGGATCATTACTCATTGATTCATGATTTTTTGTTTTGGTAAATAATTGTTAGATATCTTTTAATTGTTAATACTACATTTTTGTCGGTAAAAACATGCGAGAAAATGACTTGTTCGCAAATTTGAATCCGCTCTATTTTATGACACGTTTTCCTGGGTAATAAATCTCATTATTATTAATTTTAAATTTTCTTAGCAAATAAAAGGGTTAAGATGCAATTTTGATCCTAATACTCCTCCAATCCTTAATATAAAACCTATTTAATTAATTTGATTAGATTAAGAAAGTTAGGTAAGTTAGTTAATTATAAGAAATATGATATATTTTTCCTAAAATATCATAATCATCTTCCTTGATATCATTCTTCTATCTTTTACTTGGTTATGGTTGAAGGAATATCCATAGGGATAATTTAAGAAAAAATAATAAATATGAGAAATAGGTCTTATATTTAAGATCAAAATCAATTTAACAATTATATATTAAGGACTGGAGGAGTATTATTTTTCAAGTACAACTTGGTCCCCATATTTTCAGCGGTGTAATTTTGACTATGGCTTTTTTTTTTTTTGCAATGGCACCTAAAAATTATGGGTAAATTGCAAATAAAAAAAAGATAAGAGGCAAAATTGCACTTAAAAAAATAAAATCAGGATCAAAATTATATCATCAAAAGATTAAGGGTAAAATTATACCTTAAAAATAAGATTAACGTTAAAATGGGACCTTAGGTCAATAAGACGATGACTGGGTAGGACCTACTAATTCTGAGACCCTTTTGTTTCCTATTCTGTTGATGCATGAAAAAATGAAAAATTTGACCAAAGCCAATTCGTGCGCGTTAATTGCCAGCTGTTGTTTTGGCATGAGCGCGACATCTTCAACACCTAATCCCCTTCTCCTTTTGCCGCCATTCTTCTTTCCCCTATTTACACAATTGCCATCACTTTTTTGTTTCATTTTAATTATTGATTAGTAAATTTGTTTTTGGAAAAATGACAAAAAAAAAGAAGAAGAAATGTAACAAAATATGTGATACTGATTATTCTTATAATATTTTTGACATGTCAAAATTCAATATGTACTTTTTTATGATCTTCCTTTTTTTTTAATTCTTTACCCAATAGAATAATTTACACATCTATCATGCCTGAAGTGGAAGTCACAATCTCAATATCATTTTAACTTTGTAATTTGTGTTATCCGTTGTCACTTATCCCACAAAAAACTTGCGTTTTTATTTGATCAAAATGTGAAAGCAGTCTCCACATTTCGCACTTTGGAAAAAGGTGGTAGGCGTGAAGCGCATTGTTAGATGACTCCCCAAAAATTCATACTATTTCCGGTCTTAAATATAATATATATTTTATAGTACAAATTGTATTATTAATCCATCATCCATGGTTTTAATGGTGATAACCACATCCTTTCACTTATAAGGGAGGGGGTTTAACCTTCTGTCAGGCCTTGGAAAGGCGTCCTAAGTTTAGAATGCCTATGTTAACACTTGAAAGAATGAGGATATAATGTAAGTTTACCTTATCCAATATTAGTATCAAAGAGTGTTTGGAAGCACCCAAAAGTACTTCTCAGCAAATCAAGACAAATTCCTCCACATTTTATCTCGTATACCGTAAAAACATTTTTAAAACTATGATTTGGTTTTTATCTAAACACCTCCTCAGTATCAATCAACTAGGAGGAGCAAATCAGATGCTTTGCTCTTGGGTTGGGTTGAATCCAAACCCCTACCTAAATTTTTTATGTATAGGGAAAAAAAAGAGTAAATTTTGATTTTTAAAACCAGAGGTAGTAGTTAATTAATCCTAAACCAAGTCAATTTCAAAAGAAGAAAATTGAGGATGTTATATGTAGCACCTTTATTTTCAAAGATTAATTAAACACCATGATGGTAGAAATTTTTTTTTTAAATCACGGTCAAAGATAAATAAACCCAATGACGCACTACAAATGGTAGAAAAGAGCTTACCCAAAAAAAAAAAAAAAAAGAATCAGCTCATGTTCATTACAAGTTTAAAGTGACCCCACTATAATAACCAAGGGATTAAACCATGAAATTTGGTCCTCAATTACTCCTTTCAATCTCACATCCACACACATTTCTCACTACTCATCATCACCTTTTCTAACATATTCCAATATCTATTAATATTTAGACACCACATGCTCACTACCTAACTTTCAAATCACCCAGAAAGCCATAATATTCAACCTAGGATTTTGCTAGACAATCACAAGTCCAAGAAAAATCACCACCAAACCATTAGAATACGTTCATCACAAAAGATTTCTAGATTCCAATATACCCAATGCCAAATAGCCGCCAAAAAGCACAAGCCAGAAAACACAATATGTGCCCCGGCCACACCTTCGTAACTCCAAATACCAGGATTCGTTATAGTCCCTCCTGTGATACTCCAACCACCCC
Organism: Neltuma alba; assembly: GCF_004799145.2. Classification (NCBI taxonomy): domain Eukaryota; kingdom Viridiplantae; phylum Streptophyta; class Magnoliopsida; order Fabales; family Fabaceae; genus Neltuma; species Neltuma alba. Next base: position 49,443 of record NW_021636091.1, read on the forward strand.
ATGAATTGGTTATTCCTAAACGAGTCATGAAGGGTATACAGTGTCAAATAAAACATAAAAACTCAAATAAAGCGGTAGGTTTTTTACTAGCCACAAAACTCTAAATCAGTCATGTCAGAAATCTAAGAGAAGATGAAGGTTAAAGAGACAGTTTAGAATCATTATCTTGATTATTTATAGCTCAAGAGCATGAAGGAAATCAAAATCTAGCAAAAGATTGAGTCCAAGCTGCTGCCCTCCCCCCCCTTCTGTTTCTGTGAGATTTGAAGGCTCATAAACTGCACCATAAACTATAGCACATGAGATAGCAACTTTTTTTTCCGTGCTTTTCTTCCAAATTTAGGCTCAACTAGAAATTTCTCTCCCGTGCAATGCACGAACTAAAATATTTAATTAATTTTAAATTCTAATAAATTGTATTATTTAAGATAATTCAAGATTTATTTTTTATAGAAGTGTGTTTTTTTTATTCCTTCAGATTGTATCTGAATTAAAGATGTGAAATTCAGGGAAAATATATGAAAATTTAAAATTAATTATTTATCTCTCCATTTAAACCCCAATTGACATATTATTTTATGATACTTCTCATTTAATTTAATATATTCAAATCCCAATTAAAATATTATTAAAATTCAAAATTAATTATTAATTTCTTCATTTGAGCCTCCATTAAAATCTCATTTAATAATGATACTCCTCATTTAATTCAATATACCCAAACCCCAATCAAAATATTATTCAGATTTTATTATTAATTGAATATATTCAGATCTTATAATATCATACCCAACCCGTTTTAAGCTAATCGGGTATTACAAGTTTTCAAGAATATAATTGATGATTAGACCCAATACCTCTTCTAGCTCTATTCTACACCTCAAATCAAGCGAATTTTGATTATAAATAAGAGATGAGTTTAATAGAAGGAATTAATTTCTTATAATACAGCAAATTAAGATTTAAACATATCTCCATTAAAAAATATACTCACATTTAGTATTCATCAATACTTCCAACATTAATATATCCAGTAAAAGAATATATGTGAAAACAATGCTGATTCTTAATTTAATACTACCTTCAGTTTTAATTATAAGAGCTAGTTAACTAATTTGAGAAGATTAAAGAAATAAGTTAAGTTAGTTATTTGTAATAAATATTGTGTTGTCTTTCCTAAAATATCCTTACTAATTAAGTTCATTGATTAGAACTACTATTATTAGAGGGACTACTTTAGAAAAAATACATAAATATGATAGACAAAATGGATTGAGGTCTTATAATTAGAATTAAAATAAAAACTAAACAAAGTCTTATATTAAAGACCGGAGGTAGGTAGTAATACACTTCCAAACACTTCTACGTATTGTTCTAAATTGTTATTATTAGATTACAGCTTTTACAAGACCACGAAATAAGTAGCTCTCAAAATGATTATTTGGTCTTCAATTTAAATAGCGGCCAAGGACGTGGGAACGCGTAAAAGCAACCAATACATACGTAGCATTGCTTGAACAAGACGTGCGTCTTCACATGCTTATCGCCATCATGAGAATGTAAAATATTAATATAACCTTTGTTTTGTTTTATTTTATTTATTAATTCGGGGATATTATATTCCTCAGTCAGTGTCCTTCTTTCTCTCTCAATCTCGAATCATGATTGCTTTCACATGTGCTTTACCGAAACATGCGCTTTCAACTGGCAAACGCGTTTCCTCCTTTTTCTGCGTTTTCGTCCCCATCTGCCATTTCAAAGATAAAATTATAATCAATGACCCAAACTTTATCAAATTTATGATGAAACCCTTGAGAACTCAAATTATTCCACGTATCAAATAAATCTGTAATCCATATGTTTGTGTAAAATTTATGAGAAATCATAATATATGTTTGTATATATAAATATACACCATAATCAAGTAGGAATACATATAAAATCTTATATGAGCTTGTTTAGTGTGCTTTTCCTTTATATATTTGCTTGTGAGTTGAGCTTGTTTGAATTAATGTTTGTGAAAAGGAACTTCTATTTCATCTAACATTTTGCAAACTAAACTAAGGATACAAATCAATTAATGTAATATGGTTTATATTTAGATATTACTTCCTCTAAATACCTAATTTACCGAGATAACTTAAATTAATTATTTATAAAAATATATATATTAAATTTTCTAAAATATTTTTCTTTTATCATTCACATCTGAACTATCTTTTACCAGAAATTTTTTTAACATAAAAAAAAATGAATTGAGATCTTACGTTTAGATCCTATATTTAGAGTCGAAAGTAATACTATTTGATTTAAAAATATTGACTTGCTTTTACTCAAGATATTTATATCTAATCATTTTAATAGTACTCTTTTAATTCTTAATATAAGACCCATTTAATAAATTTAATTAGATAAAGAAAATTAGGTAAGTTAGTTAATTATAAGAAATGTAATACATTTTTCCTAAAATATCATAATCATCTTTCTTAATACCCCTTATTTCTCTTCTACTTAATTATGGTTGAGTGAGTATCTATAGGGATAATTTAGAAAAAATTAATAAACATGAGAAATGGGTTTTATATTTAAGATAAAAACTAACTCAATAATTAGATTCTATATTAAGGGCTCGAGAAGTATAACTTAATTGCCAGTTTGAGAGGAAGTTGCCGTTGCGGTGAAGTTGACCAATCTTCAAACTTCGTGTCCTCCTTTAACAATTTGAGTGCAAAGAAAAGCAACGTCTGGCTCTATGTAATGATCTGTGGATAAGTTTTAATTAACTCTTTTTACAATTGGCATTTTCAGAAGGCCAAAAAGATAACCTTTTTCACTTTATGTTTTCGGCTGTGGAAATGCAAGAGCACTACATGGAGATTTTGAATTCTAGTCAAAAGTATAAGGCTTAAGAGTATGCTCTTTACCACACTTTCCTTATAACATCCAGGCCTTGCGTTTTCACTTTATGGCTTGATAAAGTGCAGGTTACTGCATCAACGATCATGAACTAAATATTTAGGCTTATGTCATGAGTCCTCTGTCGCCAAGGTTATCTTGAAGTAGGGGTTTTGTTGGAGGCTCTCTGCCTCTAGCTTTTAGAATGGGGATTTCCTTAAAGCGTGTTTGGTTGTGTCTTGCTTCAGTCCCAATTATTGAGATGAGACAAAAACTGAATGGGATACAAGAGTCACGAGACATGACAGAACATGAGATGGTGTCCCATCCCAATCTTATTTGGATATATTATTTTTTCTTAATTTCATAAATTTATTCTATTTGATTTTTATGATCATGTTGTTATTTATGAATTTTTTATGAGTTATATAATTTTTTTAGTGGATATTTTGAATTTTTATTTTTCCTCTTTCAAAAGGAAGTTTTTTTCCTCAATCAATTTCTGATTATCATATTTTTACTAATTTTTGAATTTTTTTTGTATAGTTTTTTTTAGCTGAATTTTTTTGCATAGTTTTACCATGGGTTTTTTTAATACTCCAATGCATTTGATTTTCAAATAAAAAAACTCAATTCAAAAAAAAATTTATTATCCTCTTGATAAATAACAACAAGGTGAACTACTAGTTGAATGTATTAGATTCTTTATTTATTTATGGGTTATCATAACATCTAGATAAATATTCACATTCAACTAGCAAGCTTGGAGAATAAAAATTTTTATTTACCCCTTTATTTATTACAAGGCAATGAAGAATTTAATAAAAAGAAAATGACGAGCTAACTTGAAGCAATGAATTCCTTCCAAACGCTAGTTTCCAAAATATATTATAATTCATTACCTCTGAAAAGTACTATACACTATTACACCAAAAATTAGACATTAACAATTAAATTATCCAATAAACGAGTCTATTGAGCAATGATTTATACATATTACATATACTCACAATTCATTTTATATTTTAATATTATCTTTAACTGATTATTAAATCTGGCAATTCAATTTTTTTTTTTTACCATTCTTGATCTGAAAATTGTATATTTTTTAAAGACAACTATGATGGATAGTGTTTCTATCGGAAAGAACCAAGCCGATGTGGATGCTTCTCCGTTTCGATAACAAAATCAAACTCTTTAAACTCAAGAATTATACGTAAATTTTGTATCTGAGCACAACAAGTCATAAGAAATAAATAAATAATGAGCTATTTGGGAGTGGTTTCTAGCAGAGAGGTGAGCAGAATCACAAAGATAAAGATAGCATTTACACAGTACCGTTGAGAGAGATCTTATAGTGCTGGAGCACTATTAGAAGTGGTATTGGCACGCCTACAGTCACACGTGCAGAGACTTCTAGATCCTTCTACTACCCGCTGAGATCTTCGCAAATGAAGCTTGATGTTCACCACCTTTCCAGCCAACTGTTGCATCCATCACGTAGCAGAAAACATCATCATTATACTCACAATACACAAGACAAATGCACCGTTCCTATAACAACATCAACACACCATAATATGACGCAAATCCTAAGAGTGGGCCTCTTGTAAAACAAACCACCTCAAAGTGGTGGTGATTAAGATCTGATTATGCAGCTCTTCATTGATACTCATCTAAATACAGGAATTAATTGAGGGGGTAAGCTTTGGTCCTATGTATAAGGCTTTAATCCATTTTATCTCTCAAGATTATAATGTCTTCTCAAACTATTTCTATTAATTGCATATATTAAAGGAGGTAAATTCCAATGCAAATGATTAAATGAGGTATTTTACAAAAACCAACACATTTTTCACAAATAACTAAACTAATTTCCTTAATCCTGATCAATTATCTAACAACTACATTTAGGAACGGAGAAAGTATTTCTAGAGATCTTCCATTTAACATTCTCTAAATTTGGAGGAATAGGTGGAAGAAATTGACAAAGACTAAAATAGGGTGACACGCCTAAGATACACATGGATTACTATTAGGTGCTTTATGGGATATTTAAGTTGGTTGGGTCTCCCATTTCGATAATCAATTTCCGGGAGAGGGTTCTCCATCTTACTAAAAATACTCGTCAGAAACATGTATAATCAAATCAGTGTTTAAAGGAATAATCTGGAACAAAATGCGCAGAGAGAGGATCATATGCCTATTTTTGGGACTTGGGATCGTGTATTATAACCATTTGTAATAACCTGAGCATAATGACTTTAATCCATGGATGCAAATACTTCCATTATCTAAGGACTCAAACTACTAAAAGGAACCTAACAAAATCTTTAAAAAATTATAGTACTCGCTGCGGTGTTCAAGTAAGGTCCAATCAGACTCATTCTAAATTAAAAAAGCTCATGGATTCCTACAGTTCGGTCTGTCATCCATCGTCAGGACGAAACCTAGGATTATCCCAATCACCACCACAATATTTTATTGACCCTGTATTAACCGTGCATTGCATCTGGAAAAAATCTAATGCCATACCGTGGAAAATATTAAAAGAAACCACAATAAGGGAGCTTTAAATGCATAAGATATAAACAAACCATTCTCCAAACCAAGTCTTCAGGACCCAACGGTTGAGCTGGACTGGAATACAGGAAATGCCTTGAATACTGAAGAAAACACAATCAAAAGTATCAACATCCAGAAAGACAAAGGACAAAATATTTTCTGAAAAAGTATAAACAAGAGCATTTATTTCTTTACATTACAAAATGGATTACTCTAGAATATATTTTAGACATAACCAATTTCCAAGTCTGATGCGTATAAATGATACTTAACACCAAACAATACCCGTGCAAATTGATTTTAAAAGATAACCACCCATATTTTGCAAGATACACAGCAGAAGAATCAAACAACAAAGTTCTAAATGAGAATTACAAAGTCAAGAAATAACATGACCACAAACCTTGGCAAGATTTTCTTGCATTTCTTTGATAACAGCAGGGCTAATGCCTCTCAAATATTTCAAAAGCCAACCTTGTTTTACGGCGTCATTAGAAGAAACAAACATTGCTATCTGAAAATATGCAAAAGGAGTCAGACGCAATTTCCCATTGAACAATCAAATAAAAATATATTCTAAAGCTCCAACAATTAAATTGGCCATATGACACACTTGACAACACAACCATATGACTAAGACAACCATCACCAATGTCACGTCTATAATGACCTCCGTAAATTTTTTAAGAATAATAAAACGTGAGTATTTATGATAAATCTGCTCTGTTTTCAGCCAATGGATCAATAAAACAAAAGTACCAAAACTGAATCATACCCAGATTATCATCATCATCATCATCATCATCATCATCATCATCATCATCATCATCATCATCATCATCATCATCATCATCATTATTTTGTCAGCATAAATATCCTCCTATTAGAGGTAATCCTGTTCGAGGTACTGTCGGGCACTAAATGTAAAGACCTCTCTCAGCGGGGATTCGAATCTTGGTTCACCACATTATGGGAGACTAGCCCCTTCCATTAGACTAAGCCCCTGTTGGTTCCCAGCTTATTATTTTACTTAATTCATATGCGTTTAGGTGATTAAATGAAAAAGAAATAAATTCTCAAAGACTAAACAATATTCCTCTCCAGATTGGCAGGTTTCTCATAGGCAATATGAATAAGAAAGCATTTTCCAATAAAGATGCATCCATAAAGTATCTTCACAGGCATGTCAGCCATCAACACCACCACAACACACTGCCAGAACATGTAAGACAAAACATTCCCTTTTTGGCTTGGATAGCAAGAAACCCCAAAAAAATGGCCCCAAAAAAAGTACAATGAGACTATACACCTCATCTTGATGAGATAATAAAAAATCTTTCCCCATGATGTTGCATACAAATAACATATCAAACAACATTTTATATGAGAGACTTAACCGAAAATAATGGAACAAGGTTGACAAGTATTTAAGATTTAGGATAATGCTGATTGCATTTTTCTTGGACATAGATGAGCGACGGAGAAATATACTAATGCAAATAATATACACCATGTTGAGATGTGTTTTAAATTTTTCTTTGAAATTTGACACGTTAACATGTTTGTATCCTACGCTTCATAAATACATTAAGCCATTATATGCTTGCTATAACTATATATGCAGGCATAGACATATAATGCAACAGATATAACAGAGCAACTTGCCCACATATTCTATGCTAAAATAAAGCCGGCAGATCAATTAGGCTAGCTAACTAGCAACCTCACAAGGCTACATCTTATTTAACAATTGATTAATATAACATTTTACATCTAATTAATTACTTGACGCCCCCTAGATATGAATCTATCAAGGGAACTGACATGAATGCATACACACCTTCCTGTAGTCAAGTATTCCTTCAAAAGGGAGCTCCAGTTCATCACTAATTATGACAGGAATGCATCCACTAACAACAGCATCAAATAATCTAGCAGATGATGGAGTGTCACCAGCAGGACTCATGCAAAATAGAGACCTGATCCATAGAAGGAAACAAAATAATTACCACAAAGTATCTAAACATGCTAAATATTTTCAAGTGTTTAATCTAGATTACTTGCGCATGCCCCTTTGAGCTGCTTCTTTTCCTCCCTCTCCAGCTGTTCCCTCCTCTATAATTACATCATCAGCTCCACTTAACTCTGCAACAAGTTTAGAACGTATTTTTCCTCCCTGAAATTGCGAAATGAAAATGAAATCAGCCAAACCAAAATATAAAAATAAACAACAAATCCATCAAGAAATGTTAGCCCGCCAAATCATATAGTGAGTGAATGACTAAACTTTTAAGCATACGTGCATTCATATTTTCACCCCATAGCAGCAAATGAATAATATAAGCAAATTAAATTTTATAAACACCATCCAAAAACCTTGATTGAAAATCAAATAATCTAAAGGATGCAAATGAAGTCACATGATGCTGACCGATTCTTGAGGGACTCAGATAGAGTCAAAAGTGCCTAGAAAATTACAGCTGGATACCGGATAACACCTTTAAAGAAGTGCATTTAAAACCATGGCATTTCCGTATACCAAAGCCACTCACAAGGTAGTAAAGTATCGCAAGAAAAAAGGTCTACAATCAAAATCTTTTAATCAGATAAATCAACAACTGATATGCTATAGATACATGAGGCTACAATTTCCATTTCAAGAGTTGATTTTGATTAAGCCTAAACTAAACATGATCAAGATAATTTGACTTCCAAAAAGAAACAAAGTGATGTTCCATGACATAGATAACAAGTAAAGTTATCACATGAAGAACAGTAGAAGTCTAGAATTATTACTTCACACAATATCTACCTAATTACCACAAATGATGGCCCCAGCAATAAGCCAGACTAATGGGTGAAAACATGATTAATTGATTTGAAATTAGTACATTATTTTATTATTAAAATAGGATGTTATTACTCATAAGCGGTTATGAAAAAAAAAAAAACAATTACTCAGTAACAAGTACAATATTTCTTACTTTCATACTTTCAACTAGTAGCATGCTTACCGCATTTCTTTTAAGCCGACCACGAAAGAAAAGCAATGTACTTCTCTTTGGATTTGTTTCAGATAAACATTTGGCATCACATAAATCAAGATTGGGAACATAAGGAAGAATCAGGTCCTTCTCAAGATAAACCTGTCCTGGCTTGTACCTACAAGATAAGAAAGATCATCAGGGCCAGTTTCAAAGACTAAAATTTTGATATACAAATTTAAATGGAACTTAGGCGTTCACCAGTTTCCTGTGGAATCCATATCTGGCAACAGCCAGATCGCATTCTTCATGAATCGGCGAACAGTTTTAAATGACCAGGGATGATGCACCGGAAGTATGTGGTCTCTTCCACCAGAGCGCTTCCATGCGGGTTGATCTTGCACCCACTTCAAAGCTTCCTATGCCCACAATTAAGACAACATTACAGATAGAAGACATAGTGAATTATTAATAAGGAAAAAGTTAAATTACATCAATCATTCATATATAAAGCACAAGGGATACAAATAGTTCCTGTTAAATATGAAAAATGGGTTCCCTGAAGGCGCCAACTATCAGGAGAATAATCATAAAATTTGGAAAAAAACGCATTGATCAGTATGCTGCTTTTTAAATATATTCATAGTGGAAAATCTGAAAGGTAAAAGCACAAATTACAATACAAGAACAAGAGACAAAACACAATTTACAATACATGCAAGGGGCAGTGAAAAAACAATATGAACCCACATAAAATAGGCATCTGAGCTAGCTCTTCTAGCTCCACAGTCTAACTTGATGGGATTAAGTTACATGGTTAAAAGGCAACAAAAATGGACCAAATGCCAAGTCTTTCAGAACAGAGAGATTCTACCCTGCAAATTTCTGATATAAAAAACGTATCAGAAATGGATTATAGACTTGGTTCAAGGTATACTAAACAGGAAACTTATTTCAAGGGTGAAATGACAACAGATTTTGGATGAAATTACACATACAATTTAGCAGAAATGACTTCCTGCTAATAATAATTCTGTAAATTTCATCTTAATTGATTTGAAAAGGTTTAATCAATACAGATTATTTTCACTCCCCTAAAAAATGCAGGAATTGTTACCATGGAACTACGAACTAAAACTACTAAATCAAAAGCAGCTCAGTTGATAGAATTTATAAAACCATTCTTCAACAGCAGCCTCCATAGGTTGGCTATTACTTAAAGCACGCATGAAAAGAAAGGGGAACCAATTAAAACATTTAATAAACAAATGAAATGTGAATAATTCTAAGCAATATTTCTTATTAAGAAAAAATATTACTACAGAGACAAAGAAAGGACAGCATAGTAGTTATAATGACATAAAATCAAACCCGTGTAGATATAAATCATAACTCAACAGTATTAATGCTTCACCTGTGCTAATAAAGTAGAACTTTTTAACAAGAAGGGAAGGAGAGGGGAGATCACATCATACACAATAAGACAGCCTAGTTGTTTTTCATTTGTGCTTGCTTGTGGAGAAAGAAAAAAACAGGGAAAAAAGGACTTAATTTACAGCCCGCCGTTAAATATTGGAGGAACACACAAAAGCAAATAAATTGATTGCTGAACCAAGAATTAGTGCGACTTGCTGGCACAATTAACATAAGATATCATAATGTTGTAACTAGTAGCAAATCAAAGTGGAACAGATGGACCAACTGAGAAGACAAATATTTCTGGTCATAAGCCATGGGAGAGAACTTGCAACACTGAGAACAATCAACTAATGAATATACAAGCAACACATTAACCTCCAAAAAGAGAAGGCAACTTCTGAGTGAAACCAGTTAACTGCTAATTCATAAATGCAGCAACTTTCATGCAGCAGGAAAAGAATTTCTTCATTGTCATTTATAATCAAGCTCAAAGGTACCAACACAGACAAGGGACAACAATAAGCTGGAAAAAAAATACACTCTTGGAAGAGCACTCACACCCTATAAAGTGCCTTGCATTGTTGTTTCTCCATCAGGAAGAAGCTTATGGTAGTAAAGAAGGGTATGTAGAATAAATCTGCCTCCTCTTGCCGATGAACTCTAACAACAGTCTTTAAAAGTCTTTCTGATTCTGGAGCAATCAAATCTGCCCAAAGCCAATAATCAATGGAGTGCTGCATTGACAACAGATTTCACTGATTAAAGAAGAGATTATGGGAGAGAGAGGAGAGAGAAAAGGACATGGAAAGTTATATAAAGCAATCAAACAATACCAACAGAACAACATAGTCCTATATCCCAAGATTTACATGTAGGGAAAGAGTAAAAAGAAGATATTTCTAATATGTCAATTCAGTATAGATGGCTTTCTTCCCATAATTTCATAGAATAATCGTTCTAAAATTACAAAAGGATTAAGACAATCATTTCATTATGTGTTCTCCGTTAGCTAGATACTAATCCGCGACAAAACAGCCATTCAAATAGCATGAGATAACCTTGAATACCAGTAATGATAACAATAACTTCGAGAAAAGTAAGCCTGATTGTCTAATGATTTCAATCCTCTTTCATGCTATTCCTCATATCATCACATAGTTAAACAAAACATTCTCCTAGAGGAAAACAATTGCACAATAAAATTCACAGAGCGAAAAAGAGAAGGTACAACGAATATCATTGAAAAACAGAAACTAGTTGAGTTGTGATGGTACCTGTTCGATGAGACGGTGCACTGGACTGCCATTGGAGGTCAGATTGTCGGTCTCCTTGTAAGTATTCCTAAACAGCCAGAGCAAATCATAGGTGAATTTGCTTGGCATGTTATACACATAAACCTTAAGCGGCAAACTCACAGGATAGTAAGGATCTCCATATAACCTATCCATCTCCATTTCATAAATCTTATTATCCAGCTTTCTCACCTCCTCTTCCCCAGCTTCCCCACTCACAGTATCATCGCGACCGAATGTTGATCCAGTAGGTGCTTTACGTGTGAGGAAATCCTCTAGTGAGGCCACAAATGAGGTCTCCACATTAACGTTAGGGTTCAGAAACTGTGAACGCACAGATTGGCGCTTTGGAGAAGGGGAAAAGAGGAAGAAGAGGAGGGAGAATCCGAGAAGCAAGAGACCGAAAAGGAGGATTCGAGATTTGGATCTTGGGACATGCTTTCCTGCCATTTTTGCCTTCTCTCTATCTCTCTCTGCAAGATTGGTGGTGAAATAATCAAATAAACTTCAAGGTAGAGATTCTGATGAAGAAGCTGATCTTACGAGCAAGACTGAAGCACCGAAGCATCTGCGTTTTGATCTCCTGAAGCTCCGCGAAAGGGAAAATGGTCTTCAGATTATTAAGTGAAGAATCAGTTAAAAAAAAAAAATAGAAAATATGAAAACCAATAGCTTCTGAATAATAAATTGGAACGAAAATTGAAACAAGGGACGGGGAAAATGATCATAAGGCACGACAATAGTATTTTAGGCATAATTTCAAAAAATTAAATTATCTCTGATACTTAATATAAAGCCTATTTAATTAATTTAATTATATTAAAAAAGTTAGATGAGTTGATTAATTATAATAAATATAATATGTTTTTTTTATAAAATATCTTAGTCATCTTTTTTAATGTCTTCTATTTCTTTCCTACTTGATTATATATGAAAGAGCATCAATGAAGTAATTTGGAAAAAATTGATTAGTATTAAAAATAAAATTTATATTTAGAACCAAAATTAACTTTATAATTAGGTTCTACATTAAGGATAAGAAGAGTAATTGTTTTTTTATTGTATCATCATTTGTACAAAATATTTGTTTCCTTGAGTAAGACATGTTTAGCAAGAAAGAATTGTTATGAAGTCTCAAATAAAAGACATAATTATTAAAAAAATTTATAATAACATAGCAGCTTATAATGATAAGTTTTAAAGTGGTAAATGACAATTCCTCACTTATCATTAGTATTTAGTGTTAATTATTTTTTAAGATTTGTTTATAATTCTCCCACTTAGCAACTAGACAACTTTAGTTTTAGACACATCAATTACAAAAAAAATTAAAAAAAAAAAATAAATTATTTTAAAATATGAAAATACCTATCACGAATGATTTATTATCATCAGTCATGTCGTGTATGCTACACCTTAATTAACAAAAAATATTTTTGTTGTAATAGAACATGACATGATTCCATCGATCTTAAATGAAGATATCACATTACTAATCATACTTTCTTTATACTCGGATGTTACAAGATAACACCTTGTTTCTATAAAAATATCACAGGGAATTGCCTATTGTGAATGATTCACTATTGTTTTTTTTTTTTGGATAGCAAATGCAAATTTCACATTAATTGACAAAAGCAAAGGGTCCAATCATATTTAGCAGGTCTCTTACATCCTTAAGGAGATAGTTAAGTTCCCGTGGGACCGTACTACCAGTCATTAGCAGTTTTACATGAGAAAGTTTAAGCGCCTACTTGGATTGCCATTGAAGTACCAAATGTGTTTTTTTTTTTTGGTAGTAGCACCAAATGTGTTTTGGAATTGACAAAAATCTAGTTTGTGGGTGAGTTAGAGTTTCTGGATTGTTTGGATTGGCTTTTTGTGCAAACAACTTTTGCTTTAAAAGTTGATTACGCTGTAAAGCTAAAATTTTCAGCTTTTGCAGCTACATCGTGGAGAGAGAAAGCAAATGAGAATGAAAAGAAAGATAAAAATATTTAAATGGATCTTATCTCGATCCAGTAATTTAATTTTTCAGTAATAAGTTAATTATTTTTTCATTTATTATTTTTCTTAAATTTTAATCAAATTATATACATGTGATATATTGTTTTAAGTCCTTAATATAATATCTAGAAGACTAATTTGAAGAGATCATAGAAGTTAGATAAATTACTTGATTATATCATATGTCATATAATCTCTCTAAAATATTTATACATATCACTAGATTACAAATAAATATATAAGTCAGGTAAATTAGTTTGGAGAAAACGATATCTTTTTTAATTATTTTATATCTGAACTTATTTTTTTATCACTTTCCAAACAAGTTTCAATATATCAAACTGACTTTTATAAAGATTAATTTAAACATAAATCACATTACGACTTTTGTCCTAACTCACGTTTGTAAAAGTCAAATAGAATAAAATTCATTTTCGCCCCTGCTAATCCAAGTTTACATAACAAAGGAATAGATCAAGATTGTGACGCCTGTGACACCAAGGTCTGATGGGAAATGACAAAGCAAGCTCGCTGGAGAGTTAGCAGCTGCAACTGAAGTTTTCCCTTGGCAAGATTGGGAGAAAAGCACCATGAATTTAACTCTGTGAGCAAAAGACATACGAACATGTATTTCTATTCGTCGCTGTCTTGATTTTCTTGCAGAAAATGGAACAAACCAGTACTGATGTGCAATTAAGACCATCACTTGGATTGGGACGATAGGATGCTGCAAGAAATGCCATTGGATATGCTTCTCGATCTGAATAGTGAGACTCACATCTCTGATTCTTCAAGGTGCTTGTCATTGCCATGGAGATGATCCGAGGAGAAGAAAACTTCTGTCCTGTGTGACAAATTTGATTCCGAACGAACCTCAAACACTCCAACAAATAGAAAGGTAAGCAGCACAAAAGAAGGGCAGAAGTATTAAAGGATAAAATCCAAAGATTAAGCCACTGGGTAAAGGTCCATCCGAATGAGAGTCGATCCTAAGACCAATGATTCACTATTCTTAGTTATACCGACTATGCTAGAATTAGGTCAGGGAAACTTTGGTGTTATAACAGAGCGTCACATGATTTCACTTTGTGAATCAAATGGACCTAAATGAATCTCCTATGTGTTGTATAATTTTCTTGAAATAAGCTCAAAAAGTGCATTGATAAGTTATTATACATTTTACTTGTTATTTTTTTGGTCTTATATTAATTTTTGAAGTACAACCATTCAAGGAAATTTGTATTGTTTGTAGTGGAAATTAGATGTTATAGAAAGTGGTTCATTTTCTTCATCTCCTTTTTAACCACAAAATGACAGGAATACCTACAAGTTTACCGCATTTTTAATCAATTTTATGTAGCTTTTTTTTTCGTTAGGTCCTCAAAGTTAACTACAAAAACTTGATTAAAAATCGGATAAAAGTATAGAGATTTGCAAATGAATTTTTTTCTTAATTATATATATATTAATAATCACATAACATGGCTCAATCGACTCCATTAGAGATTGAGCTTTGCTGATTGAACAGAGGTTGCAGCAAAGTTATTTGAGGGGCTTAAAGGATTTAAAGGGGAAATAAGTATTGAGATAATATATCAAAATTCAAAATCTTATCATACTTCATTCCATTCCCATAAAAAGCTAATTAAGCTACACTTTTTTTTTTATGTTTAAGAATATTATAACATATATTATGCCCCAAAAAAAATTATGTGTAAGGGGCAACCGACGGGCACATAATGTATGGTATGCCATGCCATTAAGTGATGCAAGCATGTGCCTTATTTGGTGTGGTAAATAGGTGAAGATATACATTATATTGTCATGTAGACGACAATGACTCGTTTGGTATATATAAAAAGATAAAAGTGCATCTAGTACTTTGATCTTATTTTCTAAATACATTCAGTATCTTGATTTTGTTATTTTTCAGATACGTTCAGCATATTGATATTATTTTTTTGTTACATCTTCTTTAAAGTGTTAGATATACTAAAGATAAGATCAGAATGTTAGATATACCATACAAAAGATTAGGATACTAAATATATTTAGGAAGAAATATAAGAATGCTGGATGTAACTTTCACTGTGTATAAAATTCAACAAAAAGGACTTTCTCTTTTATTTGATAAGAGGTAACTTTCTTTCCTTGCCTCGGAAAGGAAAATTCTATTAAAAATTCTTAGCTATGGGAAATGCAATTTTAGTGACCAAAATGCCCTCCAACTTTCATCAAATTCAGACCATGTCCCAACCAAACATATGTGGTCTCAATTCGCATCCACGTCTGACCGTCACCCTCCCTCACATCTCCTCGACTAGCCTCTTCCTTCTTCTCCGGAGAATCAATATTAAACCCACATGGCCTCAGTGCTGATGACGGCAGTTGTGGTTTTATCAGCAATAATAGTAGCAACGGTAGTTACTTCCTACATTTCAATGTGTTCCTTTCCGTTATTCACATACCTTTGATAGATTTTCTTTTCATTTAATTTGATGGAAAAAATGATTATTTTTCGACCATGGTATTAAGGTCTTTTGCATTTTAAAGCTCTCCTATTATTCAAAATCTAATTTTACTCTCATTTCAATTTTCATTTCATTATTAAAATTCCACCATGATGTTTTATATTCCTCCAGTCCTAAATATAAGACTTATTTTATAGTGTAATTTATACTATAAAAAGAGTCTTATATTTAAGACCGGAGGAACTACCATAAAAAAAGCAACAATTTGATTTTTAATTGAAGAGACGAATTATTCTGTGAAAAAGATGGAAATAATTATATAGACTCAAAATCTTAAAAATTCCTAATCTACCGAAAACAAAAACAATGAACTCTTTTTTTATACTCCTCCGCTCCTTAGTATATAACCTATTTAACTATTTTAATTAAATTAAAGAAGTTACTTAAGTTAGGTAATAATCATAAATATGACATATGTTTTCCAAAATACCCTCAATTAAAACTTCTTTAAAACACTGACATTTCAAAAAATGTTTTAAATTATTTTATTAAAAATATAAAATGGTAGAATCGATGTATGTGTGGAATTAACAAGGAACAAAAAACCGGACTGGGTATTGAACCGGTCGAGGAAGTGGTTTAAGGGTTAATGGTTAGACCGAGGTCAGACCGGGGTCAGACCGGTTATATTAAAATAATATAATTTAATTAATAATGACAAAATATAACAACATTAATAATCACTTATAACAAAATATAAAAAAATACAGTAATAATTTAGTTACAGCACATAACAAAATAATTGAAAATATTCATCATTACAATCTTTTAATCATTAAAATTCAAAATATTATATTTGATATAAAATATTTGATTATAAAATTTTTACGTAGTATAATAAAGAAACTGCATTCATCTCATTGTTTTGCAAGACGGTCATTTTTTTTATTATAAAATATGTATTTACAATTTACATGTCATGGGAGATAAAAAAAATTAAATTAAATGAGGCTTTGAAAAACGAAAAAAAATGGACAGAACACGTTATACCAGGCCTGCAAAATAAAGGCTATACATAGGGTCTAACACTTGACTTTAATTTGCACAGGCTTTTTATTTTGTTGGACAGAACACGTTATACTAGACCTCAGCTTCTGTTTCTTTCTCCACCGTCTTCTTTTTTTTATTTTTTCGACTTCATGTCTCTTCTCCTTCCACCTTCCTCCTCCCCCCCCCTCTCTCTGAAAAACTCACTTCTTCTTCAATGGGTTTCAAACAAAAGCAACAAGGATGTGGCTCTCTACAAAAACAATCGGCAAGCTCCTCTCATTCTCTTTGTCTTTCCCTTTCATCCTGCTCTTCCTTTTCCTCGCTTTCATTCTTCTTCTTTCAAGTCTGATACGTTTTATCTGTGGCTCTTCTCTTTTTGCCTCTTCTTCCTCCCGTAGGACATGGAAAAAAGGAAAAGATCGGACAACCCACCTCAGCCGGCGGTTATCCGGTTTTAAACCGGTTTTTACCGGTTTAGCCGATTCGTTTCCGGTTCCTTTTATGCCCGGTCTACCAACCAAACCAGACCGGACTGAAGACCGGTTCACCGGTTTTTCAGTTGAATCGGCCGGTCCGGTCCGGTTTTTTTTACCTTGGGAATTAATGAGTAATAAGTACTCACTCACTTTATAAAATATATAGGTATATTATTAATGAGTAATAAGTATTATTGTGGTATTTAATTATTTAATAGGGATAATTTAGAAAAAGAATTAGTAGGACCAAGATCAATATTCTAATTAGGTCTTATATTAAGGATCAGAGAAGTACAAAAAAAAAAGGAAGAATCACTGTGAAGTCCCAAATAAAGAATATAATTACTAAAAAATCTTAATAACAATGAAGCAGCAAGTAATAACAAATTTCATGATACTGTCATTAGAACTTACCGATAATTATTTCCTTTCATTGAGATCTCATTGTAATTCTCAAAAAAAAAAAAAAAACACAATAAACTCTACTTATGAATGCAAGCACGAATCAACAAATCTGAGTATATAAAAATATTAAAAACAACTCACCATATCATAGTCATATGTTTAGAATGTGAGTAAACCAAAGGAGATTGGTAAGGAGTCGAATACAAATTTAACGAAGAGGACTTTTGGATCTTTTTATCAACCTGTTGCACAAAAAATAAATTAGGGCTTCATTCATAGGACAATAAATTGAACACAACTTTTCTTTTGAGTAATTTTATACGCTAATATACTTTATTAATAAGTTATCCAATTTTTTTAATTTAACTGAAATTATTACCAAATCAACCTAAATATAGCCTCCTTTTGCTTAGATTAGCCATAGTAAAAGGTGTAAAATTAGACTAAAGCTAGACATAATTTCTATTAATTTGTTATCAAACCATGAACAATGAAGATTAATGAAAATATGAATCAAATCCACGTTGACAGACTATTTATAGAGAATAAATAATAAAGCAATCTGAAACACTTTTGTGAAAACAGAAAGCTAATAAGTTGAATATAATAGAGGAAAAAAGATATATAGTTGAAAAGCCTTACCTTGAAAAATCTAGGATAGAAAACACGGTCATGTCAGGCTAGAAATTCTGGATTCTGGACAAAAGTTAAATGAAGAAGAATATTGTTAATTTATGATGTTGAAACTTGAAAGCTTGAAATGTTTTTGAGATATCCAAAGATGTGTTAATATGAATAAGAAATTGTGAATTGATTTCTTGAATATTCGAATTATTATTGAATATTAGAACATTCATGCATATTCAAGAACTGCATTGCATTTACTCCAACTTAATTAGGTGCATTCCCAAAATTAAAGATTCATGGATGTATTTGGTATACATGAATGTTCTAATATATTTAATAATAATAATTCAAATTCATGTATATGGAGGGACTTTGCAAGCATGATTCATAAAAGCATAAATTAAGTTCTTTGAATCTTGGGAGTTCATAAATAAATATCACAAAGCATGAAAGGGAGATTAAAACTTATATATATTGCCCAAAGGAAAAATTAAATATTGAATTTAATGACATGTATTTTCAATTAAATATTAATATTCAATGTATGAGTTGTTGTGCATGAATGTTATAATTAAGTACATGAACATCATTCTAATTACACCTCTTGGCAATATTGCTTTAATTGAGGGAACGTCCATATATCTGTTAATCTCCATAAATACTATTATGACCATAGATATTTTCATTTTAAAATCCAATTAATTACTCTCTCTCTCTCTCTCTCTCACACACGCAAAAACACATGAATATAATGTATGTGTCATTATTGTTCCCTGAACGCAAGCAGAGAGCCAAGCTTTATTTGCAGCATTGTTTATTTTACATTGTTTAGGCACGGTTGTTACCCGGGGGGGGGGGATGGAAGGTGGTGAATGGGCATGGCAATGGCGGACGAAGGAGATGGTTAGGTCGGTGGCAGCCATTGTCGTGAGCTTGATGGTGCTGATAATATGGGAGAAGCTGTGGTTGAAACCTAGAAGAATCAGATCAATTCTGGAGAACCAAGGGATCACAGGACCAAAACCTAGTTTCCCCATGGGAAACCTCTCTGAGATCAAACACGTTCAATCACAGTTCTCCAGTAATCTCTCCTCTACCTCACAACCTGAACAATGGTTTCACTCCCTTCTCCCATATCTCCAACGTTGGAGAAAACATTATGGTAAGTGTCTGTTTGTCTCTCTCTTAGTTAGGATGAGGGGAAAATAGAGGAAAGAATATTATAAGGAAAAATTGTAAAAAATATATAGCAAAAATATTTTTTTAACTATGAGTTTTCCTTTATAGTATTCTCCCCACTATTTTACTCTCATTATTTGATACTAGAGGGGAAAGAACATTAGGAGGAAAATCTCCCAACAATAATACATTTTTAAGGGTTAATATCATAGTTAGTACTGAAAATTTGACTTCATTTTAGTTTGGGCTTTTGAAGAGTAAAACCAAAACAAGACCAAATTTCAAGAATTAAAGATGATATTAACCCGATTTTTTAATTTTTGTAAATTTTCCTTCATGGTGTTCTCTTCCCTCTATTTTCCTTCTATTTTTCCCGCAATCCTAAGTAAGCTAACGAGTGTCTTAATATCTATCGAGGTGTTTATGATGATCAGGCGCAACATTCATGTACACCACTGGACATAGGCAACATCTACAGGTGGGAGATCCCAAACTGCTCAAAGAGCTAAATCGGTTAAAGACAAGGGATCTTGGTAAGCCCACACAACTCACCAAGCATTTAAAGCCATTGCTTGGTTCTGGCATTATCACTGGCAATGGACGCTACTGGTCTTTTCAAAGGAATCTTATCGCCCCTCAGTTTTACCTCTCCAAGATTCAGGTTGTATATTCATTTCGCTTCCACTTATTCTGTAATGCCCAATACTATTTCTGATTCTAATTGTAAGAGTGTAATAAGGGGTTTGATCCATTTTATTTTTCAAATTTATAAATTTTTTTTCTTAAATTCTCTTTTTTTATCGTACATATTAGAAATTCTTTTATTACTGTCAGCCCCAAAAAATCATGAAATTTCACTGCCCTCTTGACCAAAATTTTATGTATGAGTCTATGAGAGGACAAAAATACCCTTATTTTATTTGAGTTGTGAATTGCCAAATTTGAGTTGTTCATTCATCCATTAAATTTATAAGGATTTATAATTCAAATTTAGTTATTTACAACAAGAATTCGGTAATTTGCAATACAAATTCAGTGATTTACAACAACTCATAAAGTAATAGTATTTTTTTCTTCTTACACATAAAATTTTGGTCAAGGGGTGCAGTGAAATTTCAGAATTTTCGAGGAGTTAACTGATGTTAATTGGCTATTGAAGAGGTTTATTAAAATTTTTCGTGATTTGTAACGTAAATGATTACATGGGTAATTCACAGAAACTATAGCATATTTATTATTAATAACCAATTGAACTAAATTTTTTAATCCCTACAAATTATTTATCTAGTTCTTAAGTAGCAGTGATTGTCGTGGAATTTGCAGAACATGGTGGATTTTATGGAGGAATCTACAAAGACAATGATGAAGAAATGGGAAAGGATTATAGAAGAAAATGGAGGGGAAATGGCAGAGATTGTGATTGATAATGATATGAAGGAACTCACTGGTGATATCATTTCCAAAGTTTGCTTTGGTGGGTCTTATGATATTTTTCCCTTACTGCCTTGCAAAACGCCCTTGCTAAACCCACCGTTCTTATCGGACTTTTATTCCCCAGGTTTCATTCATTTTTCCCTTTTATCTTTCATCTTTTTTCCTTCTATTATTTCATCATCTACATATATATATATATATATATAAACAAACCTGCATTTTGTGCCCAGAATTCTTCCGACCAAGGAAAACAAAGAGGTGTGGAGGTTGGAGAAAGAGATAAAGCAGCTGATTTTGAAAGTGGTTCATAATCACAAGTTACATAACCAAAGCTCTAAAGATCAGAATCAAAAGGATCTGCTTCAGATAATTCTTGAGAGTACAGCTGATGATGAGAAGAACAATAATAGGCGTGGTGCATGGGGAATATTGAAGAAGTTCAAGCATAAACGTTATTCCCAGAAACTAATTATGGATATCTGCAAAAATATCTACTTTGCAGGATCTGACACTACTGCTGTTTTACTCACTTGGACTCTCGTTCAGCTCTCATTGCACCCTCAATGGCAACATCGTCTTCGAGCTGAAATTCTCGAGACCTTCCCCAACATATTGCCTCACTGCTTTCGTGATATGGACAAACTTCGAAAGATGAAGCAAGTTAGTATCCTAGGCCAAGCTGAAACATTTGACATAGTCTTTAATATCTCCTTAAAGTGCATTATTAAATATGTGATACGGTTCCTCTAGTAAAACTATTTAGAGACCTTAGGAAACACTTGAAAGCGCAGAAAATAAGATTAGTTAAATGTTAGAAGAAACTTGTTTCTAGATCCTTGGCTGAAAAAACACAACAATGAGTTGATCATACTCTTCTACCCAGAATTCTTAATTCATAACTTTCCTTATTCCACATCCAGCAATTGGAAGATGAATGCCATGTAGGATGCCAGTTGGCATGCCACCTGTTATTTCTAGGTCTCATTTCTGGTGGGGCTTCTCTCCCACTTGATGACCAGTGTCATGTAAAGTGATACAAATATCCTCTGGTTCATATGACTATGTGACTCAAACTAATTCCATAATGTGGTATTGTTTTGTGGCAGCTATCAGTGGTGATTCAAGAGAGTCTGAGATTGTATGGGCCAGGAATAAGAGTTTCAAGGGAGGCAATTGAAGAGGTGAAGGTAGGAAACATGGTGGTGCCAAAAGGAACTTACGTTTCGGTGTTCATAAGTGCGATACACGGAGAGAAAGAGATGTGGGGAGAAGACGCAGATGAGTTCAAACCGGAGAGGTTTGAGAGAGGAGTTTCAGAGGCTTGCAAGCATCCACAAGCATACTTACCATTTGGACTCGGAAATCGAATATGTATAGGCCAGAAATTCTCCATTACAGAAGCCAAGATTGCTCTCATTCTTCTCCTCTCAAACTTCTCCTTCTCTCTTTCCCCTAATTATCGTCACTCTCCTTTCTACAATTTGGTCCTCTCCCCCAAATATGGAGCACCCCTTCTGGTTACCAAGCTCGCTAGTAGTAAGTATTATGATATGTATGGTAATAATATATACTATCACCCTGGCTAGCGGCTTTCATGTTTCTTTATATATCTATCATTGTGCAATGGTCTTATAATAAAGGGAGATAACAAAATATTATGCAGAGAAAGCTTATTTCTTGTCTTTAGATTTATAGATTTCTTGCTCTAATGCCATTGTCCATATAGAAAACATGCCTTTGATTCTTGCTTTCTGATGTTGAACCCACTTATATAAGTAGAATCACTTGGATTCTAACTTTGGTCTCATAACCAATAGCAGGAAAAACAATGTTTCTGTTTTATGTTCTCCACATGTTGCCTCATTAAACCACACATGCTCACGCCCTTAAAGGAAATGATTTTTTTGGTACTGTGCAGTTTTACGTTAGTAATCTTATTACTAAAAATCCCACAATAAATGAGAAGGAATGACAAGTTCTAATACAAGAAATGACTCACTTGTGAGATTTTTTTAAATGACTAGATTATGTGGGGTTACATAGTGATTTTCCCATGGTTTTTTTTTAATCCTGCATGGTATAGCTGTTTCTAGAGGTGAGCATTCGGTTTTTTAGCTCGGTTTTCATTGATATTCGAATATAACAAATTTTAAATACCAAATCGAAACTGATTAACTAAACTAGTCAAAACTAAATTAACTAAAATATCGACTCGGTTAACTGATTAACCAAAATATATAAATGTAAAAAGTGATTTTAAATTTAAAAAATAATAAAACACAATTACAACCATTAATTAATAAATATTTCATCATTTAATGTGATTTATTATAATATTATGTATTATAACCATATTCATTGAATATAAATATATTTAAAGAGTTCACATGTATCCACATATATATTTCTTATAATAATATTTATTAAATATAAATATACAATATATTTATTTTGGTTTTTTTGGTTTTGATTGAATTTTTTTCCACTTACCAAACCGGACACTAAAACTGAATTATTAAAAAAAAAACTGAATGTGTAATCAAAAACTAAAATAACCGAATCGAAAAACTGAAATTGAATTCGGTTTGGTTCGGTTTTCGATCATGGTTTGATTTTGCTCACCTTAGCTGTTTCCACCTTTTTCTCAAACAAAAGAAATATATTACCTGCATTTTCAATATTCCTGTAAACACATCTTATGCTGAGGCTAATATTTTCATGAAATAGTTTTTGCTTTCTGGGTTCAAATAAACAAAAAATGGTATGTTGTGTTGGCGGTAACACCTGCAAAATAAATAGTTAATCTGAGTCACGTCCTAAAGACGCTGTCTTTAAAAGCTATTCCGTAACCACCGGCAAATAAGGATGCGACACTCCCTAAGATTAAACGGATTCTTCCTGTAAAATAGGGTGAGCAGAACATCAAAAGATAGTAGTAAACTCAGCGGTAAGAAAACACACAAGAAGGGAAATAAGCGCTCGAAAACTCTAGAACTGTATGTATTTGCACCTCTAGCCAATGCCCCTTGTATACATAGGCTCCAAGATCTGAACATTGCTTGTCTCTTAATGATAAAATTCCAGTTTTGAACGTTGAAGACATTGAATGACTTAATTGCATGATTTGAACCGTTGGAGGCAAAGAAATGACATTCCCTTTTGATTTTCAAAATCATCATTTAATATATTAAAAATGTTTAAAAGCTTTCAAGGGGTTGCTCCGTTTTGAATTGATGATTAAATTATTCAAACGGTGGCAGTGCGGTTTCATAATGCATTGAAATCGTTTGGCACTTTAAGTGCAATAAAAACCCACCGTTTGATATTTGAAATCTTCAGCACCATTAAGAATTTTTGTTGCTCCTTGTTTAAGGCATTAAAACTATTCAATATTCAGTTTTTCTTTATTAATGCTGTCAATAAATATTATTTTGATATGTTCTTTCATTTCAAAATAATATTTGAATTTTCACAACAACCTCATAAGAGTGTGCTCATTTTGACTCTCACATTACCAATTAATGTGATGCTTTTTTTTTTTTTGACACACCTACACAAGCATCACAACATGTTGATATTTTACTCAAATTTCAACTATTTTTTAAAAACCGAACTCTCCATTAGCCTAAATACTTGGTCAAGTAACCTCTCAATTTTTCATTTTTATGGGCAACAAAGATTATTACGGATACTTCATTCATAAATAACAGACCCAAGATATAAATACTGGAATAAACATATAATAATCGAAGGAACCTACCAATTAAAACTATTAGGTGTGTGTGTGTAACTCTATCTGGTAAACACTTTCTCTCTTTGTCTCCATGAATGGTGAAGGAGATAGGACTAAAAGAAGACAAGTCTCATATGACCGATTTGCAACAAAGCAACAATTATTGCACATGGATTCATCAGCTTCAGCATCAGAATAGATCTAGGAGCTAGCCTCCCTTGTTGCTACAATGTCTCTTGAATATTTCTGAAACACATGAGGCCAAATGAAGTGTTTAATTTTATCATGTAGAAATTTTAGACGCCAGATCTTGTTCTATAAGCATAAGCCATGGGTTGAGATGAACAAGTACAGAAGGGCTTCTCTCATTTTCCTTGATTAATGAACAACCTTATATATGTATACTACCTCCGGTTCTTAATAGAACATCTAGCTTGATTTTCAATTTAATTCTAAATATAAGACCCCAATCTATTCTGTCTCTCATATTTATCCATTTTTTTCTTAAAGTAGTCCTTGTAGTGGTTGCACATATTAAATTTTTTATCAAATGGTAAAGATATTTTAGGGAAGAAAATACCTATTTATTACAAATAACTAACTTAACTAATTTTTTTAATCTATTCAAATTAGTTAACTGGCTCATATATTAAAGACAAGAGGTAGTATATATACATATATATATACACCCAGTATATATATGCACACCCACACCTTAGCAGAATAAATAATCCCGGACATGAGAAAATCTCCATATTGCCTGTCACAAATTAAATCAGTAGTCGCTTTCCCCCTGTGAGGCCAATTTGATGAACAAGAGACTGAAGAAGAAGACAGCAAGCAGGCAAATGAGGAAACCGAGGATCAAACCAGCAACCTTTGATGCTCCTATCATCACCATTTTACGACCCTTAATTAACAGCAGAAACAAGGTCACAAGTTGATCTCTTCAATATATATTCCATTTATGTCTCTGCATTGCAATGGATCCGAGACATAAAATGACAACACCTGTAGTAATTGAGAATACCATGAGACAACGCGTACCATGTTCAACAATATTTGCTGTCAGACATGCCGAGTTATGAGAATATCACCAAAATATTTGTGTTGTGAAGCAATATATATAACTCAGTTAGAAGACCTGTGTGCGCGTCGAACAAGAATAGCATGAGATATATAGCAGCTATCTTAAACAAGAATACTACAAAACATATATAAGAGGCTTGTTTGGACCTGCTTGTGATAATAAGAGCTTATAAGTAATTTTACGTAAACCGAGACAAGACTCCCCTTATATACTTACCTCATATTCTGTAAATGAAGTTTGAAAAGCTGCTTTTAAAAAATCCAATCACAATTCCAAACGAGCTCTTAGACATACAATTTATTGTTGCTAGTCTTACCGCATTTTGTGTGAATAGTATATATTTATATAAAGATTGGAGCTTTGTGTATGAACAAATCGCATTATCATATGACCGCATCGGATAAGAATATCATGAGATAACAATTATCTTAGACAATTCATTGCTGTCAATTGATCAGTTGGGTGAATTGCCCAAAATATTTGTAATGCGAGGATCAATTAGAGACATTTTTTCCATCCTAAATGTAAAAACTAGATAACTAATTTATGAAGATTAATGAAATTAGTGAAGTTTATTTCCTAAAATACTCCTCTAATCATTTGTGTGAATATGACCAAGACATTTGTACCATAAAGCAATAACTCAATTAATTACAAAAGA
This sequence comes from Neltuma alba, assembly GCF_004799145.2. Taxonomy (NCBI): domain Eukaryota; kingdom Viridiplantae; phylum Streptophyta; class Magnoliopsida; order Fabales; family Fabaceae; genus Neltuma; species Neltuma alba. Next base: position 75,731 of record NW_021636091.1, read on the forward strand.
GAAAAAAAGATAAAATTTATAATGAACATATGTGAAAAAGAATTGATGTAACTCCTATTGAAAAGAAAATAATATAAAATCATTTAATTTGATTTACATATACGCAAAGAACGTTATTGGAGGTGCTAGTGAGTAAAGTTAATAATAGTATAATCATCTAAAAAGGATAAGAGGAGGACTGACAACCCTAATGAAATTATTGAATGAGATTTTTTAATTAACAATATATCCAAAAACTTAATTATTGATAGAGCACCATAACATCAAACCATCTGTTGTACCAAAAAAAAAACACAGCACTATCCATATAAATGATCCCATCCAATGAGATGAGTTTTGTTATTGTTATTGTAATATTACACTTACACAACTACATCTATCTTAGTTAGGAGAAATACTTACATACTTCTGAAGTGTTATGTCATTCATGCTCTTTCCAATAAAAATTCTCCAAGTGTCCTTTCTTGTGGATTTCACATCTCGTAAATTTCTCTTGATTATTTTTCTCTCTTTATGACTCATTATGATAGAAATTTGTGTAATCCATAAGAAAAGGCATTTGGAGCATTTTCATTAGAGAGAACATGGATAACATGACATTTCATGAGTACTTTCCTTAATTAGATGGGCATCTCGCAATACAAAACACGCCTTAGATATCATTCATATGGTAGATATGGCCAAAACTGTGTACTAATAACTGAATGAGACAAAAGTTTATTGGAGTTAAGGTGGTGTTTGACTAAAAACTAAACTGTGATTTTAAAAGTAATTTTATGGTTATTAAAGCCCAACATCTGAACAATGCCCAAAAGCAAGCCCATAATGCAAACTAGATAGAAATGCTCTTCAATCCTTTGAGTTTACTTTACACATGCCTCAATTGTACTGAATAGTGTTCTCTATATATTGAACTAGCCACTGTACACACATCGCAATGAGGAAATACAATACATTTTGAATTATGTAGCTCTGTGCCTCTCTTATTATGTTGCTCTGTTTTCATTTCTATCCTATTATGGTATCAGAGTTGTGACTAGCTTAGTAAGCTCAGCAATATGTTTGGCTCACCCTCACCAAATATGTCCACCACCACCACGACACCCTTCATACCGTCATTGTCCAATGTCTCTTACTCTGCTGCTACTCCATCCACCTTCCCTCACTATATTACTACTAAGCTTACTCAAGAGAACTATCTCTTTTGGAAAGCTCAGATTACCTCTCACCTTTATAGTTAATAGCTCTTTGATTACATTGATGGCTCTGTTCCTCCTCTACCAAAATTATCTGCCGGACTTCCAAATGAAGATTATATCTCTTGGTTTCAACAAGACCAACTTGTTCTTTCCATTCTTCTTGCCTCTTTATCAGAAAAAATCATTCCTCAGTTTATCAAGCATAGGAACTCTCGTGCTATGTGGTTTGCTTGGAGACATCTTTTTCACAGCAAACTCAAGCTCATCTCATTTATTTGCACTAGCAAATTACCAATCTCAAAGAAGAAGGAGAATCAATTAATGAATATTACAAACGTGCCACTGTCCTAGCAGACTCTTTAGCTATAGTAGGGAAGTCTGTCGCTGATGATGATTTTGTTACCTATACCTGCTAGCTAGTTTAAGACTAGATTTTGATATTATAGTAATTGTATTAGCCACTCAATGTGCCTCACTTACCACTAAAGGAATTTTAAGCCACCTCTTGACCTTTGAAGAGTGTCTCAACCAGCAAAACTTTGTCGCACTACCGACTATAATTGCTGCAAATGCTGTTAGCAGGTTCCCAAGCAAGTTTCGTGGAGGTAGAGAAGGACATTCGTTTGGCTCTGGACATGGTTTTACTAATTTTGGCCATGGTCCCCTCTTTTATGGAAGAGGCCATACACGTGGTGGTCCCTACAAAAGACGTGGTCTCGAATGCCTTTATCGTGGAAGAGGATGTTACTCCACTTTCCAGCCTGCGTTCTCCACTTTTCAACTTGATAAGAAGGCTTCTTATCAGCTTTGTGATAGTTTTGGGTACATTGCTCTAACCTGTGCGTAAAGAAACAATAATGCCCTACAGGCTCCTTCGCCTCCATCTCTTGTGGCACATTACTCAGGATATTCAAACATAGACAGCTCCCTTTGGTTTCCAGACACAGGCGCCACTCACCATATGACCAATGACCTCTCGAAACTCAATCTTAGCTCTACACGCTATTATGGCAATGACTCAGTTCTTGTGAGTAATGGCTCACCAATGGCTATTCATCACCAAGGCTCTGGAACTCTCAATACTTTAACTGGCAAATATCTCCTCTCTAATCTCTTACATGTTCCTACTGTTTCTAAAAACTTAATGTCAGTCTACCAATTTTGTGATGACAATAATATGTTTTTTGAGTTTCACTCTGGTTATTTCTATGTGAAGGATGAGAAAACAGGGACACCTCTTCTTCAAGGTTCGAATCTTAGGTGCATGTACCCTCTTGCTCCCCAAGCTCACTATGGCATCCGTACTTCTTCTCTTCACTGGCACTAACGCCTTGGTCATCCTGCCTTTCGTGTTGTTCAACATGTTCTACGTTCAAATAAACTTTGTGTCACCAGTGTCAATGTTCGTCATCATCAGTGTCCAGCATGTAAAACTTCCAAGAGTCACCATCTCCCTTCCCCTCCCTCCCCTTACCGATCTATTTTTTTCTTTTCAATTAATATGTTGTGATGTATGGGGCCTATCTCCCATTGTGTCTGTAAACGGTTTCAGATACTATGCATCTTTTGTTGATGACTTCTCTCGTTATATTTGGTTTTATCCCCTTCGCACCAAAAGTGAGCTACGTAGTGTCTTTCACCAATTTCGTTCTTTAGTTGAAAAGTTTTATCAATCCAAAATCTGTTCTTTCCAATCTGATTGAGGAGGTGAGTTTTGCTCATTGCACAAAGACTTTCTTTCTCTTGGCATTCTTCACAGAATCACATGTCCTCACACTCATATCAGAATGGCACTGTTGAAAGGAGATACCATATAATTGTCAAAACTGGTCTTGCTCTTATGCATCATGCTTCTCTTCCACAGGCTTACTAGACCTTTGCTTTTTCAACTTCATCTTTTCTTTTAAATCGTCTGCCAAGTTCTATATTAAATAATAAAAGCATATTTGAAGTTCTCTACAAACAAAAGCCTGACTATCATTTCTTGAAAGTTTTTGGCACCAGTTGCTGGCCCAATCTACGGCCCTATGCTACTCATAAGCTTGCCCCACGATCTCATCTTTGCATCTTCCTTGGCTATGCCCCTTATCATTTGGGTTATCTCTGCTTACATCTTCCTTAAGGCTGAATTTACATGTCTAAGGATGTCATTTTTTATGAAAACCTCTTTCCCTTCTAAGCCCAGTCCAATATTAGTGAGCCCAACACCCTCTTAACATCCACGTACCCATCTTCCTATTATTTCCCTCTAGCCCAATACTTCCAATACTAGTGAGCCTAATGCGTCCATCACCAAGCCTAATAACCCAGGCCCACTCCCTCATTCAACCCTACTCTTCTCCTCCCTTCCCCAACATGATCTCCCCTTCCCTTTCTTCAGTGTCCTCACCATCCTCTCTCTCTCCTTTCCTTGGTTCTTCACTTGCCACTTTGCCTGCCACCATACTGCCACCTGCTCAACTATCTCATTTGATGGTCATAAGATCAAAAGCTAACATCTTTAAACCCAAATCCCTCACTCCTAACCTTCTCTCACATATACCTCTATGGGCTCACTACTCCTTAATCTCTACACCTCCCGTACCCTCATCTGTCTCTCAAGCCATCAAGATACTTGAAAGGTGACAAGCCTTGCAGGATGAATATCACGCCCTTCCCTCTACCCACACCTGGGATCTGGTTCCTTACTCCTCTTCTATGAATATTGTTGGTTGTAAATGGGTTTTTCAAACCAAATATCTAGCCAATGGTTCCCTCAACAAGTTCAAAGCCAGCCTTGTTGCTAAAGGCTTTTATCAACAACTCAGAATTGATTTTGTTAACACCTTCTCCCCTGTAGTCAAACCAGTCATCGTCTGTCTCATATTGTCCCTTACTATCTCCAATGGTTGGCCAATAAATCATATTGATGTTCAAAATGCTTTTGACGATGGATTTCTTACTAAGAATTTCTATATGCAATAATGTCTTGGGTTTGTCCATCCTAATTTTCCACATTATGTTTGTAAATTGCACAAGGCCATCTATGGACTAAAACAAGCACCTCATGCATGGTGTGCTTGTCTTAGTGCTCGATTAGCCGAACTTGGCTTCTCTTCATCTCAGTCTGATTCCTCCCTGTTCATTTGTCATAATTCCAAATGCACTATCTATGTTTTAATTTATGTTGATGACATAATTGTTACTGGGTCTTCTATTAATGTTGTTCAAGATTTAATTGCTGTGGTTGGTATATCTGTCCCTGTCAAAGATCTAGGAGAATTGCATTACTTTTTGGGTGTTGAATTTCTTCCATCTTCCTCTGGTCTCATTCTTTCTCAACATAAATACATCTTGGATCCCCTTGAGAAAGCCCAGATGTCCAAAGCTCGTCCTGTTTCCACACCTATTGCTTTTGGCTTTATTCTTACTGCCTCTCTTGGTCTTGATTTTTCCAATCCTAGACACTATAGAAGTATTGTTAGCAGCCTCTAATACCTAAGTTTTACTCGTCCTGATATTACCTTTGTTGTCAACTGAGTTTGTCAATATATGCATCATCCCAAAGAGCACTATTGGACTACTGTCAAATGCATTTTGTGATATCTAAGAGGCACTTCTCATCTTGCACTTCATATCCGGCCCTCTCCTTTACTCACTCTATCTGTCTTCTCTAATGCTGACTGGGGAGGAAAACCTGATGACTCTAGATCAACAAGAGCATTTGCCATCTACCTTGGCCCCAATCTCATTGCTTGGAGCTCAAAAAAACAACTACGGTGGCTCGTTCAAGCATAGCAGAATACAAAGCCATTGCCACTAGTGCTAGTGAAGTTATATGGCTACATGACTTCCTCTATGAACTTGGAATTTATCTGCATGATGCACCCTTCCTTTATTGTGATAACTTGGGTGCTACCTATCTTGTAGCTAATCTAGCTTTTCACTCCAAGGCTAAGCACATTTCTCTTGACTATCATTTTGTCCGTGAAAGGCTCACTGCTGGCCTTCTCCGTATCTTGCATGTCTCTTCCAAAGATCAAATTGTGGATATTCTAACCAAGCCTCTACCTACTTCTCGGTTTTCTGCCCTGTGCTCGAGTCTCACGGTGCTTCCAGCCCATTTCAACTCTCGAGGGCGTATTGAAGCCCAACATTTGAACAAAGCCTAAAAGCAAGCCCATAACACAAACTAGATAGAAATGCTCTTCAATCCTTTGAGTTTACTTTACACGTGTCTCAATTGTACTAGATAGTGTTCTCTATATATTGAACTAGCCACTGTACAGACATCACAGTGAGGAAATACAATACATTTTGAATTATGTAGCTCTGTGCCTCTCTTATTATGTTGCTCTATTTTCATTTCTGTCCTATTAACAGTATACAAAGTAAATATGTGATACAAGTTGTCTTGATTTGTATGAAAGTGTTTTTTAAAAATGCTTCCAACCACCCCCTAAGTAAATAGTCATTTCTCCTTTTCTTTTCCTTGATTATGCCTTGTTCATAAACAGCAAAAGAGCACAAAGCACTGGAAACAACAAACACACACTTAATTACAACACAGAGCAATAAACAAGAAAAACACCTTGATACAATACAAAACGTCACGAACAAACTATCATAAACATATAAAAATGAAATTAAAAAAGAGATACTATCTCTGTAACTCTATAACTTTATCTGATAACTACACACACACACGCATGTATATCCCTCTCCATCAATGGTGAAACAAATAGGACTAGGAAAGAAGACAAGTCTCACCCACTTGCACCAAAGCAACAAGTAGATCTTCCATGGATTCAGCTTTTGTTTACAAGTTAAGAGAAAAACTTTCTGACATCAAATCTCGTTCCACAGGCATAAAGGTGTGTGGGTTATCAGATGAAGAAGAAGTAGGGTCCTGAACAACGCAAGGGCTTCAGAGAATGAACAGGTCCCAAATAGAAGAAATGATATTCCATTATTATATTATTGTCTGTCACGTGCAAAAATGAGTTCCTCTACCATCATCATGTCCCAAATTTCATGAGCCACAGAGTGAGCAGTATGAAAACGAGGACGCAAAGAACCGCATCAACGATCTTAACAATCTTTGATACTCCCATCATCACCAAAACTTGCCAATAGATCAGATCTGTGGGGAGCCAAAGTATAATGGATGCCTTCCAACTAATAAACTAGACCAGCCCCATGAAGCTTTATGTTCCTTAGCAGAAGAAAGTCATTATTAGGGAAATAAAGTAAATTAAACATTCATCTGAAGCTGGAAATATTGTATTTTGGACAAATATTGTAGAAAGATTATTTTAACTGATGTTGCTGAAAACTACAAATGTTTGGGAGAGGAAGAAATTAAATGTTGATATGGATGAGAATCGCTTGAACACAAAGCCATATATAATGGTGTGTTATAAAACGAATGCGAGTATTGCATGTGATCACACATACCTTAGATAAGAGCATCACCATGAGACTACAGCTGCCTCAATAAGAATACCATAAGATCGATGGTGATCACTTGTCTTAAATAAGACTATACTATGAGATAACACGTACCTTACTAAATAATTTGTCGTCAGACATGCCGAGATTGTGAAAATATAAACAAAATATTTTTGTTTTAAAGCAATAACTCAATTAGGTATAAAGTTTGGAGCTATGTGTGTCACACCAGACACCTAGATGAGAGTACCATGCAAGTATAAGTGCCTCAGGAAAAAGAAGAAGAAGAAGAAGAAGAAGAAGAAGAAGAAGAAGAAGAAGAAGAGATACTTGCTATCTTAAGCGCCTCAAAAATCACTTTGAGATTTTGCTATTTATAATGCTGTTGTAAAGTGTGAGAGTGTTGCATATGATTACACCTCTCTTAGATGAAAGCATCACCACGAGATCACACCTATCTCAACAAAAATATCATACAATCGACGGTGATAATAACTGTCTTAAATAAGACTAAACTATGAGATAACATATATCTCACTAAACAATTTACGGTTGGACATGCTGAGATTGTGAAAATATGAACAGAATGTTTGTGTTTTAAAGCAATTAACTCTATTAGGTATAAAGTTTGGAGTTATATGTGCCACACCAAACACTTAGATGAGAATATCATGCAATTCCAAGTGCCTCAACCAAAAATAGCATGAGATTATTCCTAGCTTAAGCAAAAATACTACACAAGATATAACCAGGCCATGCCGCAAATATAGCCAAAACATTTGTGTTGGAATCCAATAATATCATAGCAAATCTCTCACATCAAGAAGCCTCATAAATGAAGTATTGTTTATAAGTTCAATAGACTCTCCTAACTATTCTTTTGTAATTGAATTCTCCCTTTATGTATGTCCATTGTGCTCAGATAAACTTATGTGGATGTTTAGTTTGATTGAGATATTAAAATGTGCGGTTGCCTTTTACTTATTGTGAATCTTATGAATTGAGTTTCAACCAACATACCCCTAATCAAAATCAAATTTTAATTTTCAGTTATTGAGGGAAATAATTGCCAAATCACCATCCAAGTTATTATGGCAAAAATACACGTTTATCGTGAGGGCCTAGTTGAATTACTTAATTTTACGAAATATTCTATTAAATTTATCAATATTTTGGACAATAAATTATTGCTTTATTTTTGTTCAAGCATAAGACCATGAAGCTTAGCATCATGCATGAGAAATTTAACTAGATATCAAAGTAACAATCAAACAGATTGCTAAGCAATGTAGCAAACATATGAAGAACATCTCACTAAAATTGTTCAAGCCTCCCACCTATACCTTATCAAGAACTTATATACTGAAGTTAAATCATAAATTGCACGCACGCATGTGCAAAAAATAAATGAACAAGCAATCTGATGGAGGTCCACGACCAACATTTAAATATAATTTGCAGCCAGCCATGAAATGAAAGTCAAATGTATCCTATAATTAGGGTTTATAGTCAGGGCAGATTAGAATTAGAATGAAATGAGATCATCATCTTTAGATGACTGCTGCTTCTTTGGAACTTGGCCTGCATTCTGTGATGCTTCCCCACCTTTTTTGCCAAATATCATCTCATCAAGATCATCCATCATATCATCATTGTTCCCTCCACGACTGCCAGCTCTCGGACCAGCCGGCTTTCTAATCAAGGCATCTTCTTGAGTATTAAGAGGCGACTCGTCTGGCTCAATCGCAACAGGTATCATAGCAGGTTCCTGCCTAAGAGGAGGAGTAGTGGACGGCTTGTTCAACTCTTCATACTTGGTGAAAACCTTCTGAATCTCATCATTAACATTCAAGGCCTCAAAAAGAAGTGCCTCATCATCTCCAGCAGTCTCGATGATTCTCTGTACAGTAAATTGAGACTGACGACACTGTTGTACAAGGGTTGCGGTCAAATCATCCTGCAGACAAAAAGGTCAGATTTGTACCTCCAGCATTCAACAGTTCTAGGGTGTGCTTATTTCCTTTTAAGGAACCTTGCGAGTCTAAAACTGATACATATCAACAGTGTAATCAAATTAAGGGGAAAACAAAAGCAATGAAAAGCTCAAATTCAAAACAAATTTCCTCAGTCTCCTGTTTCGTTCTGTTCTATTTTGGGAGGAGGGAGTGGGTTGTCCAGAAATTGCACAAGCCTAAATAATAGTCTAACATCAGCTATGTCCAGCCAACTGGATTAAGAATGGCTGACAGGCATCTACGATAAAGTGTTGCTCCGGTGTTGTCCAGGTCAAAAAAATGGAGAATAAATAGCAAATTTGTAACAACGGTGACAATGGCCATCAATATAGAATAATAAATGCAAATAATCAACAGATTAATTAAAACTAGTGACTGGTTAGTTGTCATAGATCAAACAGGTTGGTAAAACTGTTCAACCAAGTAATGATTTTTCAATATTCTTTAAAGAGGCGGTATCAAGATTACCATAATTCTTTTAATAAAAAAATGGTGAATTTATTCTCTTAAAGTCAACTTTGTCCTCAACAACCAAGAAAACAGTCATAAACTCAATTCAATCAAGCAAGTGATTTACTTCTCCCTAAAGCTGTGGATTCTTAGACCCATCAATGTTTTTTCTCAACATCTTCATTTCTATATAGAGATGAAGATGCTCTTTCTCAACATCATTTGTTCTATTCCGCTTTATTTTTTATTTTTTATTTTTGGTGGAGAAGAGAGGGTTTGATAATGGAATTCCTTCTTCATCCCCGAAAAAGAAAAAGGAAATGAGTTTGTGACTGGACAATGCTATTGGACCAAAAAGGGAGACCTAAAATCTGTCTGTGACCCAAGAATAATTAGGCAGAAACACGCAAACAACACCCCAGGCAAAAAAAAGGAAAAGAAACATATGATAAGCTGATTAAGGAACCGCTCCAATCAGACCAAGATGGAGATTAGGCAACCGAATAAGTAGGATGTCAAAGCACATGCATCCACATATGAGAGCCAAAATCATTAAGTAGAAGAATCGAGCAGTATGAGAACAATTAGACATGACAAAGGTAGAAGGAATATGGAATGATTGCAAAAAGAAGAAAGAAAAGCACAATAAAACACAGGATACGTTATGTAGCAAACTCCAATTTGATCTTGATCCAAATATTAGGGGGCTAGGTTTTGTTACCTGTCTGTTTCCCCCCGCCCCCTCTCCAGCGGTGAATTTGTTATGTATTAAATAGGGGACATATGAATTAGTTAGGAAGTTAGGATTGGTTAGTTAACAAGAGCCGAGGGATTAGGCCATAAATAAATTGGTTGGGGTAGTTAAACTAGGCTTACGAGAAATTGAGTTCTGTTCCCTCTTTTTCCCTCTCTCCTGCTTATCTACCTCTCCCTCCCCTCTCTTAATTCCATCCGTTTCCCTTTCTTTCCCTTCTCTCTCTCTCTCTCTCTCTCTCTCTCTCTCTCTTTCCTACCTTACTTGCACATCAGAATTAGTATAGTAAATAAAATTAAAACAAAGGTACTAATTGTTGAGAACCCACGTTGAGTTTGGTCTACTGGAGGATTAGCAGTTCATTATTACTTAAAGAGTCATAAAGTTAACTATTTTCTAGGAGTCTTAGCATTATTTATCATTATCACAAGGAGTTTGTTGTGTATTTAATAAAAGGAGTACAGGAAGAGGAGGTTCCCACAATGAATGTAAGAGTTGCGCGTCAGTGGAAGTCATCTCGCTCACCACATTGCTTCTTTTTATCCTGAATTTTACCCTAATATTCATTGCCATATGGCAAATTCAACGTGGAACATATGGCATAACAAAACATATCTGCAGCTGACACACAGTATTACATAATAAATGAAAATTATTAACCAAGAACAAGTATTTTCAACTTCCATATGTATGGTCCTTTCAAAATTCAGTAAATGTTTGCTCTTTATCTAACCTTAGTAGCAGAACAAGGTAAAAAAACTGACTATTAGACAGCACCATCACACAAACCCGTAACTCCCTCTAATTCACATCGAGTTTCTCATATGCTAAATCAAAGATATGAGATGTAACAGCTTTGGAGAAAGTAATGAATTATAATTCAACATGAAGATTATGCAGCTAATGGTTCATAGCTATTTATAGTGCAGCCAAGAGCTAACCATTGACACTTACAGGGTTGCAGGCAAAATGAAAATATAACGCAAAAAGTTTCAGTCTAAACTAAGATATTTAAATCAAACTCATCTTCAACTGCAATATCATCATCAAAGTAATCACATTAGGTATTAGATAATCCCTCAATTTTCCATTCATCTTTTGGAGAAAGCAGTTGAGGTATTGCAGTAGGTCTGGTCATGTCAGTGCATTAGCAGCAGGTGCTGGTTTGAAAAGCACATTCTTCAGCCTTTCAAAATGATTTAAATTAGGAGTGTTGCTCTATTTAGCCATAGGGTATACAGTGCAAAGCAAAGTTAAAGGAAAGTAGTGTGTATAGGGTGGCTACTTGAAATTCACAAGGTTATAAATGTCTCGTAGCACTATGGTCCACAGCATGGAGCAACAAACTAATTATCTCTGAACTCCTATGACCTTAAAATTAAAGCACATCATATTCCTTTGGTCCTAAATCAAGGAGCTAGTTAGGAAGCTACCTTTAGCCTTAAATGTAAGACCTTAATCTATTTTATCTCTCATATTTATCATTTTTTTCTAGACTGATTTATCTACCTTATACATTGATATATAATCTAACGTTATGTAGAAGTATTTTACAAAGACCATGTCACATTTGTTAAAATTAATTAATTTATTTAGCCTTCTTAATCTATCCAAATTAGTTAAGTAACTCTTACATTTAGGACCAAATGAGTGCAATTTATCCACATAAGTCACATAACAAGCATGTACACAAAATAAAAGTCCCGAGAAGCCCAATAGAATGTGGCAGAGACTTGACACAAAAGCCCAGACAATAGGCACGATATATGCTATATACCTAGTCAGAGAGGACAGATAATCTTCCAAGCAAAATCCTATGACGATCTATCTTTGGCACCATATATGAGTCCAAACATTTGTCATTAATAGTTATCAATTATTGGATATATAAAAGCAGTACAACATGACAAATTAATACCTTTAGAACATCCTGTTGAGGTGATGAAGACAGAACAGTAGAAAGAAGCTCAATGCTATTTCTTGCAACATTGAAAGCCTCCTTTGTTTGCTCAGGCGTGAAAGTCCGCACAGGAATATCATGCTGAACCTGTCCCGACTGATTAACATGAACTTCAGAAGCAGTCACTGAACGAGGGGGAGTGAAAATAGGTGCCAAACTTTCATTGTCACGACCTGGGAACCGAATACCTCTTGATTTCAAACTCTGGACCAGAAAAGTGGTCATCAAGGAAAGTTAATAAAGGAGTTCTCAAATAATTGATTCCTGGCATAAAAATAAACTGACGAGGAATTTATCTAAGCATTATAACCTGAGACTCCAAAGTTATGATCCCAAAAAAAATTCCAAAATCATTATTAGCATTTTGGCAAAAAGTCTTCCAAAATTTTCTCATTCAGTGAATTGGGATTTGGACCAGTAATTAATAAACAAAAGAAAGCCCTACGATGTTGTATTAAATCGTTTCCTTCCTTCCAGCTTTTTTCCTCCTATTTCCTTCAAAATTCTTCATATAACGATTAAAATAATTAGGTTTAAGAGCATCCAAACTGTTAAAATACCTTGTACGTTTCTTCAAATACTGGCAAAAAGCGAAGCTCACTGGTTGACTCCCCCCATGCCTCAATGAGTGTTAAGGCCTTGTTCCGGTTATTCACAACAGTCTGAGGGTCATCAATCAGCCTGACCATTTCATCAAGGACTTTCTCCGCTGCCACTTCTGAGAAGGCCCTTTCACAATTTTTAACGCATGTTTCAAGCAAAACCATAGCCAGGTACTGAACCTTAGGACTCTTAACCGCGATCCGTCTCTTGATTGAACGAATCAATTCTAAACTGTTGACCTGTTCATGATTGACCGAATCGCAAAGCTCAAGATTCATAGCCCAATCAGGCTCATCAAGGTTCTCAGAGGTGGCATCCTCAACAAGCTTATCAATCTCGCTTGGACCCTGAAAAAATTCCCTCATCTTGAAGCTCATAGAACTCATGCCTTCACTCATCTTTCGACCCACCTCAGACCCGCCAACTTTCAGGCGCTCCCCCAAGGCGCTGACTTTATCCATCAAATTGTCACTCATCTCTTCCCTGTTTCTCACACCCTTTTAAAATGTAAACCCCCAACAACCCCACAAACAATCGTCCTCAAAACCTAGAAAATTCAGCGGAGAGGAAATTGCAGTGATATACTCGTACAATGGGTTAGTCAAAACAAAAATGTTTGGATCAAAACATAAATGCCAAAAAGAGAAAAGACAGTTCCATAATCGAAAAGGTAGATTCCAATCTGTATTTGGACGTATAAGGGTCAGAATTGAAACGCACCTTTGGATATTGAGATGAATTTGGTTGAGTAGACCACGCGCAACAACTGCGCAAAAGCGTTGTTGGGTTCCTTGAAGCCTCAGTCTCTTGTCTCGCAGCCTTGAAAAGTTCTGTTAACACTCCCCACAACCAACGTACGGCGAGATTTTAAAGTTCATCATTAATTCTTATTAATAATTAATACTCTTCCGGTCCTAATTATAAGACCCAATTGACTTATTTGAGAAGATTAAGGAAGTAAGTTAAGTTGGTTATTTATAATAAATAAGTGTTGTCATTCCTAAAATATCCTTGCTAATTAAGTATATTGGCTAAAACTATCATTATTAGAAGGATTATCTTGGAAAAAAATGCATAAATATAAGAGACAAAATGGATTGGGGTCTTATAATTAGGACCAAATAAAAAGTCAAATGGGGTCTTATAATAAGGACCGGAGGAGTACTACTTTTTAATTAATTGTTTGAATAAGTTTGGCGGAAGAATATGCAATTATTTATAGATAATTAATTCAACTTATTTTAATTATTGATTTGATTATTGAAGAAATGTTATTTTTTTTAAAACAAAAGAAATTATATGCAGCAAAAACAATCACGAGCCGCTGGGAAGCCAAAAAAAAAAATCACGAGCTTTTGGAACTTTTATTTTATTTTTAATTTTTCTTTTAATGAATGAAACTAACAAAGGGTTACGCGAGATAGAAAATTTATGAAAACAGAAATAAAGTAAAATCCAACAACATCAATGCCAATCAATAATTTAAAATTTAAAATTTTATGTATTTAATATTTTCATTCAAAAATTTAAATATAAAAATGGACATATGTTAGACCAATTACATGTGCTAAAAAATATATATATGTACCAATACATTTTTTTTTCCTCTAAGAGAGATAATGACTGGTGATATGTTATTTTCTTCATTTTACTTTTCTTTTTTTTTCCCTTCTCTTCTTCAAATTACGAAGTAATTAGATCAAATTTGGATTTCTAAAATTAATACTCCATGCAATAAAAAATATAGATATAAAAAATTGGTAATAGTTAAATTAATAAAAAATATAGTTATTTATTAAAAAAGTACCATGATTTTTCTACAATACTACTTTTAATTATCTACATTGAAATTTTCTCATCTATAGAAATTCCGTTTAATGTGTAATTAATAGGAATAAAATAGATCAAGGTTTTAAATCTAAGACTAATAAAACAAACTTTCTAACTAGCTTTTTTTATTTGACTAGGAAACTTTCTAACTAGCTTATATGTTTAGAACAGGAGACAATACATTGTTATTAATTTAGTACTACTCCGATCATTAATGTAAGACATAATTAATCAATTTGAGTAGATTATAGATATTAGTTAAATTAGTTAATAGGATATTTTTTTAAAACACTTTAAGTATTTTTCTTAATTCCTCTATTTCTCCTCCTACTTAGTTATTTTTGAAAGAATATCAATAGGTTAATTTGGAAAAAAAATTAATAAACATGTAAAATAGGTTTTACATATGGAACCAATATTAACTCTCTAATTAGCTTCTATATTAAAGATTGAAAAAGTAGTTTGATAATACTTTTATAAAATGTTAGAGAAAAAAATTAACCTTTAAGTCTTTCAATTTCTAACTCACTTATAATTCAGTCCTTCAACTGTAACTTACTACGACTCAATCTCTAAACCTCTAACTACCTCAATAATTTAGTCTCTCATCTTTTTTTTTTAATATTATTATCCTTGTCTTATCCTATGTGACAATAAAAAAGATTGAGTTATAAGCAAGTAAAAAATTTATAGATTGAGTCACACTGGTTCATAAGTGAGGGATTGAGTTAGAAATGAATTAAAAATAAAATAACTAAAAGATTAGTCTACCCAATGTTAATTGTAGAAACGTAGATATCTAATTCTGGCAACGGATGTTACCCAACGGGGTATGCTTTTAGTTCGCTTGGAATCTTTTTTTTTTTGGGGTCAAAGTTCGCTTGGAATCTAAGCAACTAATGATCGCCTTAATTTTGGTTTTAAAGGGAAGCACATTCTCTGATATGATTAATTAGCTAATCATATTGAAGCTACTTTAAGAGAAAGGTGATTTGTGAAGTTACTCAAAGCCTCATACACATTTTAGAGGCAACAAACTTGATTAATTGGTTGGTTAATCAGCACCACATGATATGATGGTTGATAATTAGAGACTGGACTATTGAGCCATCTGCTAAAATTTAATTTAAGTCTAAGTAGCTTGGGTAAAAAGTAATTTTTGACCATGGACTTACTTAAAATATATTAAATTCTTTCCTAGATTTTATAGGAGGGTTGACTCCCCCAATCCATCACTATCAAGAAGAATTCTAACTTTGGAGAATGACATCCAAATTCCTCTAAATTCTAAAATATCCAAATGTCAATTCATGAAATCAGCAAATGAAATAAAACCTCAAGAAACTTAAATTGAAGTAAATTTTTGAACATATTTATATAAATGTCCTTTTTTATATAATAAATTACTTCCTATTATCACTGGCAATTTTAGCCGCGGGTCATTGCTTATTGCTGGTTGGCACTAGTGGTCAGTGAATTATTGAAAAAGGTGGTAAATAAGATGAGATTTGATCTCATTGTATGGTTTTCAAAAAGTAACATGACAAAACTAATTATTTATAACACACTCTCATTTTTAGGGTTCTAACTATGGGCAACAATGTTTGAAAAAAAAAATGAAGTACTTGGACCGATTACTAAATTCATCAGTAATAAAACTAAGGGTGATACCATTGCTAATCCTTATGATTTGATTTGATGAAATTTTGGTGTAGTCTTTATAATTTTAAATCGGTGATTTTAATGTCTATAGTTTTATAATTTTTAGTTAAAGTTTAATAAATAGTCTCTATACTTTTAACAAGTAAAACCATAGAGACTAAGATGAACTATTTGGACAAAAATCAAAATTCATTTAACTACGATGATAAAATGGGGTAACAAAAATAAAATTGTTGAGATGGATTCTTGGTATACAAGAAAAGATAAGATTCAAAATGATCATATAAGAAAAAGGGAAAACCATATTGAAGGTACCTATACTTTCTCTCAATTTTTAATTTGGTACTTATGTGTTTTTTTCCCTTTAATTAAACATTTAATTTTATCTTTTTAACAATATTAGCTCTTATAACTTTGTTCTATTGATATTTTTAGTCTCTACATAAGGATTAATGATGTTAATAGAAGAAAAATAAAGATTTAGTTAAAAACAAAAAACACATAGGTACCAAATTGAAAATAATAAAAAAGTATAAGTACCTCCAATATGGTTTTCCTTAAGAAAAAAGTAGGCATGACACCTATAGAAGAGAAAATAGTTAGAAATTGTTTGAGGTGATATAAACATGTACACAGAAGTCTTTGTAAGCATTAATAAGAATCGTAGATCAAATGGTTTGGAATCCTCTTATAAGGGGCATAGCCGCATAGGAACCAAAGAGAATATTGAATGAAATCATTGAATACAACTTTTTGATTAACAATTGTCTAAAAATTTGATTATTGATATAGCACAATAATATCATGTTGTCCATATAACCAACCCTATATAACTAATCCCATGTAATGGAATAAAGCATGTTGTTATTGTTGTAAGAAATGGTATGGGTTAAGGTGTATAAAGCACAGCACTCTGAGGTATTTTGTAAAGTGCACTCTCAAATATTTTATGATATGTCCACTATTTTAAAATATTTTTTTAGATGTATTCAATACGCTATAGTATTTTGTAGTTTATCCAGCACCCTAAAAAAAATTTTAGATTCAACACCATAAAAACTATTGTAAAATATTTTATGGTGCTTAATATACATCCATTTAACAAATTTTTTGAAGAGTTAATAATGAAGTTAAAATTGCTCAACAATAATATTTTAAAAGCACAATTACTTCTACATAAATTAATACTTTTTAAAAGTAAAATCATACTACTCTTTCGGTCATTAATATAAGAACTATTTAACTAATTTGATTAGTTTAAGAAAATTAGGTAAGTTAGGCAATTATAAGAAAAGTGAAATATTTTTCTTAAAATACTATAATCATCTTTTTTAATGCTCTCTCTTGTTTTTCTACTTGATTATAGTTGAGGAAATATCCGATAATTTAAAAAAAATTAATAAATATAAAAAATAAGTTTTATATTTAGAATCAAAATTAACTTAAGAATTGAGTATTATATTAAGTATCAGAGGAGTATGAAATATTTTAAATTGCTCGATATTCATATACTTGCTTGACGCCCACAACTCAAATGGCATCTAACCCTTTATTTATTTACTAGTAAGATGCTTACTTTTTCAACAAGGGGGAGGTTGGGGTGGCGCCGGGAGGGATCGTTCCTTCTATGTTTTCGCGAGGGAATTCATTTCTCTCGAGCTTTTGACATTCTTATTTCAGATCGGGGAAGTCCCCCCCCCCCCCCCCCAATCTTTCACTATTTTCATTTTTATTTTATTATTAATTTTCCCCCTTTGGAGTTGCCTGAGAGCTTCCCATGATAAACCCTAACATTAACAACCGTAAACTCCTCTTCCGTCTTTGACCCTCCGACCCTTCTCTAGTTCTCAGGAGCTTGGGAAGAAGAAGGTGTTTTTCAAATGGATTTCACATGGTTGAATGCACTTCTAGTCGGGGCAGGTTGTCTTGCTTTTGGGTACTTCATTGGTTCTAAGTATCCTCTTCGCCTACTTCTCTCAGCAGCGATAGCTAAAAGGAGTTCAGTGTTGGAAGGGAAGGAAGGGAAGAAGAAGAAGAATCCCAAAGAGCCGCTTGAGATTGAACATCTGGCTGATTTACTTGATGATTTTAAAATGGTAATTAATTCTTTCTCTTACAAATCCACTAACTGATTTCCAGTGGGAAGCTTGAAAATGTACCATCATTTTTCTGCAGGTGTTGGTTGTGAGAAACGATCTTAAAATGGGTAAAGGGAAAATTGCTGCTCAGTGCAGGTATTTCTTAATTAATTTAATTTAATTTAATTTTAATTGCATGCATTAATTATATATCTCTTAATGTTTGACTCGTAATACAGAAATTGGCTTTTGGTTATCCTAAATAAAGTGAGTGATTTGAAGATTGGAACTTAGAAAACAAATGATAGATGTACATCTGGAAGCAAGTTCTGATGGCCATTATTTGTGAAAATCAAGAAATGTTTTCCCCTTAGATGCTGTTAAGATGGAATGACTGAGAATGGCCATAAAATTATAGGTCAGCTGCTTTAAATCCTAGATTTAAGGAGGTTTTGAATGTTCTTATTTATTCTGTTTTCTGTCCGGGGCTTGTTGGTATGATTGAAGCCTTTCGAAAATGAGAACTGATAGCAGGGTTTATGAAAAGTGTTTATTCATGGTGACAGTCATCACAATCTGTTTTTAAGTGACAGTAGCGGTTTGAGTGAAAATGGTGTGGGTCAAAAGAGGTCAATATTTTCCACTTGATAGCATTGCTTTCTGTGTTTTAAACTTCAAATACTATATGGATGATTTCTTATTACATGGGGCTGACTGGCGTGGTTCTAAGAATGCATTATTTTCACTGTCTTTATGAGAAGTAATTTAAACACGAAGTTTAGTTGTTCTGATTTTTCTCTTTCATTTGTTGATCTTCTATGTTTTTAATTTTATTTAAATGGACAAATTTTGTTTTCCAACTGATATATGGTTGAATCCAGTTCTTTTTATTCTGTAGTCACGCTACTCTGGGTCTCTACAAAAAGCTTCTCCATCGATCTCCAAAAGCTTTGAATAGGTACAGCCACAGGTTTTGATTTCACTCTTAGGTCATCCATGATTGTGTCTCTTCAGTATGAAGCTTGTCAATATGCAGGTGGGAGATGTGTGCACAGCCCAAGGTTGTTGTCAAAATTGAAAGCGAGGAAGATATGCTGGTGTTGCAGGTGAGCGTTATTTAGAATTATTTGGTGCTAAGTCAGCGAAGTTTTTGTTTAATCTACTTATTAGCTGAGTGTTGGCATGCCTGCCTGCCTTTTTATATTATTCAGAGTTGCTGATTATGATTATGATTATGATGCACAGAAGTATCCATAATTGGACATTTAATCTACTTCTGCTAATTAATCATTTAAAATGGGTTGGGAGTTTAATTCCTAGTTCATATGAATAGTTTTCTTATCATACCATCATGCTAACAGCGGTGTGGTTTGTTCAGATTTCTATTCTCATAGCTTTAATGTACAAATGGGTAGGTCGGCAAGTAAAAATAAAATTAGAGGACACAAATCCTATCAGACTTAGTAGCCAGAAATGAATGAAGGTGATTTGGATTATTCATGACTTTTTTGAAAGGACTATGTACTCTTAAGGTCATAAAATTGGTACCAAAATGCAGAAGGGAACATCTAGATCTAGCAGATGACCTGACCCGAATCTGCAGGATCAAAGTTGTAGAATTTACCATGGTAACAAAGGGGCATCTTGAAGTAAACCATGAAAGTGTAAATATTGGTCTAAGGAGACTTGGCTGTGAAAACACTAACAGAAAGCCTCAGTTTAAGGAGATCTGTTTCTGTTCTTACTGGTGGCTGCAACCCTACAAATGCATATGCTTGATAATCTTTTGAAGTGCGTTTCTTGATAAATGTTTATAGAGTCATATGGGGATAATATATGGTTGCTTGGGATAGTGAAAAGGACAGGAGTGGACATTTAGCTAGAAATTTTGCATTGTTTGCAACGGAAGGAAATTTTCGTAGCCTCAAACACATCTATGACTAAACTGGTCCTGGATTATGATTTAGTAAACCATACACGGAAGACAAAATCAATGTCAAATTTTATTTGCTTATCCGCATTGTTTAATTTGACAGGAAAGAGCGAAATCATTGAAATTACCTACGCATATCACAATTGATGCGGGGAGAACACAGATTGCACCAAGTGAGTTAATAGCACTTTGCATATGGGTCATTGTATAGTTCTCGGTTTAAGTTTATCAGGTCCTTTGCTCTGTTGTTTGTTCTTCTGATGTTGCTGAAGCTCTGCTTGTAATGATCAACAGTTAATTTCCATTTGCCAATAATCTTATATATGTTACAGATTCTCAAGAAAAGTATTGTTCAGTGTTGATTTTGACTGCCCATATCTCGTTAGTCAGTAGACAGTTGGTCTCCTTTGGATCTATTGTAAATAATCTCATCCATTTTCCTGGGAAGTGGTCTGGAAACAAGGAAGCTAA
Organism: Neltuma alba; assembly: GCF_004799145.2. Lineage (NCBI taxonomy): Eukaryota > Viridiplantae > Streptophyta > Magnoliopsida > Fabales > Fabaceae > Neltuma > Neltuma alba. The sequence continues at coordinate 96,116 of NW_021636091.1, forward strand.
TGAGCAAGTTGTGAAGTAAAGAACGTGTTCATATAAAGCTTGAAGGATCTAGTGCTGTAGAGATGACTGACAACTATATATTGACCATGAACTAGGGTCTCTAATTCCTCATTTTGATCAGACTGGCTGATGCGTATGCTTATGAAGATGAAAGGGTGAGAGAACGTCTTGAGAGGGAACGTTATAGAAATTTTGTTGGATAAAGTGAACATCTTGAAGAGAAGTTATAACTGAATAATAGGACTCATGCAGTTGTCCTAAAACTAATGTGACAATCTCTTGATCACGATGATCACAAGATGCGATAGTTTTTCTTTTTGATTTTTTGGTGGAAAGAAGTGGTGTTTTTTCTACCTGTAGTTACTACTGGCATTAGTAGTTTCCACATTTTGTTTAATTTAATTTGTACACTATTATTAAATTCTCTCAGCTATTGTTAATATCTATATAGCGCTTATCTTATTCACTGTACTAATATTTTTTTTCCTTTCTTCTAGATTCCAGAACAGTGATGGCAATAATGGGTAAATTCTCTTTTCTAATGCCATGGAATATTGCCTTTTCCATTTTCATTTGGGCTCTTCCTTCTCCTTTTCAGCTCAACGCTTATTTCTTTCTTCCTTTTCTTTATATTCAATTTAATTTCCTTGTACAGGGCCAGTGGATGTGGTTGATGATGTAACTGGCGGACTGAAACTTCTCTAGTTCTCATTTCATTCAAGTGATCTCTTGTTTATGAAAACCGGTGTTCTTAGAGAACAGAATTGATGCTTGTGGCTATTCAGCCTAGCCTCTCAAGAAGCATTGATGCTTCTCCTGATAAAGATTCATATTTAATCTTAAATTAACGGCCACAATGATGATGATGAAGAAAAATTGGGTTATGACTTATGACAGTCTGGGTTATTGTCTAGTTACATGTAATGATAGTTTGCTAATGTAAAAGATGGTTCATGGAATTGTATTGGTTCCAATTTATTAATGAATCTAAATTTATGCTTATTTTTAATTATGATTTCATAAACGAATCATGGTTTCAAGCTATTAATGGTTGCTACATCAATAGGAGGAAAGTGCCATCTATATTATGGGCATGACTGTTAGGTTTCTGGTGAGAAAATATAAATAGGGAGAGAAGAGTGAAAAGAGAGGGGAAGTGGCAAGGATGAGACAAATTTTAGAACGAGAATCTGAAATTTTTGAGAAAGACTCAATTTGCAAAATAATACTTCATTACAAATTTATATATGCGTCATTAGCTTTCATTTCTCATTTTTTTAAATAGACAATCTGTAAATTAATACAATTTTTGGTCTATTAATTTTTTATTCATTTTGATTCTGGTTCCAACAAAAAAAATGTTTCAGGTTTTTATTAAATTATAAAAGTTAATGTTTTAAACAGAAAGAAATTTGAATGTTTAAAATTTATAATTTAAAATTTGAAAGGCTAAAATTAAAATAAAAACAATTTAAAAAATTAAAAATTGCACTAACTCAAACCATGTACAAGGTTAATTTTTTTACTCTATCCTACCCTCCCCTATAAGGGAGACCCATGTATACCCTTATACCGTTTGAGGGATTTTGTTTTTTTGACCTTGAAAATACTTCATTCTAAAGAAATCAATGAAACAGTTCAAGTCCAAAAGAGAACCAAACAAACATAACCAGTACAGAATAAAAAAGAAAATAAACTGATCATGACATCGGTTTAACCAATGCCATCACGGGCTCTCATAGCTTCAATGGTCAGATTAGTAGGAGCCATTGGAGTGCATCTGCTCATTTTAGTTCTGTCAATAAAAAGGAGAGCATCCAAAGAAAGTGATGGTGTTTGAAGCCACCTCAGAATGCACACTTTCCGGTATATCGAAACTGCTAAAAAATCAGTAGTGGAGTTCCCCTCACATAAGGAGAAAGAAAATCGTAGACCAGAACAAGAAGCTATCAACTAATATAAATCCTTTAATTTGAGGGATCTGATCTTACAACTTTCTTTTATATGCAAGGGTAATTAATCATGCACACTAATTCATCCAAATCCTTTAATTTTTCCCCCCTTTTCACAACTAATCTAAACATAAACATAAACAATCCAATCATTTTCACTTCAGTCCGTTACTGATGATATTTGAATATCTGGAAAGCTCGAAGGGACCAATTTTCCACTAAGTGTAGGGACTCGCTGTGCACCGGCGGCACTTCATGGGGATCATTTAGACAATAAAAAAAAAAAAGGGAGAATTGCAATTAGGTCCCACTCAAGGGAATTAAATACAAAAAGGTCTCTTGAAATCATAAAATTATTCTGAAATTCCAAGGGACCTTTTTATAATAAATTTTATTTGTTTAATTACCAAATTACCCTTATTTTTTTTAAAACAACTAAAAGAGCAGTGGTTGACAACTCAGGGTGTAAGGATTGACAACTATCGCAGCTGGTTTGACAACACATTTTCTCAGCATATCACACCATAAGTTATCAAACCATCCGCGATAGTTGTCAATCCTTGCACCCTGAGTTGTCAACCACTACTCTTTCAGTTGTCAATGCAAACCATAAAAAAAAAAAGAAGGGTAATTTGGTAAGTAAATAAATAAAATTTAATGCAAAAATTTTTTTTGGAACTTTAAAATAATTTTATGATTTTAAGGGACCTTTTTGTATTTAATTCCCTTGAGTGGGACCTAATTGCCATTTTCCTTTAAAAAAAAATTATGAGGATTGATTTGAAAATCAATGCAGATTGCAGGGACTAAAATACTAATGTCCCAATCTTCATGGGCCCAAAAAGAAAAAAGAAAGAAACCGCCAACTTAGCATTTCAAAATTTGAAAGTCAATCGAACCGCAGGAGACAGAAGTGAGCGAGTGCCTGCCGCAAACTCACAAACGCACACTCGAATTTTCAAATCCTCTCACACTCTCTCAGTGTGAGAGAGAGAGAGAGAGAGAGAGATGGAGCCTCCACACCTCAAGCTTGTGATTCTTCAAGGCCCTCGAGAAGGCGAAACCCTAGGGTTCGAACCCGGCAAGGTCGTGCGGATCGGTCGCATTGTTCGCAACAACACTTTCTCCATCAAAGACGCTGGCATTTCCTCCAATCACCTATCAATCTTGGTTGAATCCGCCAAATGGGTAATCCGAGATCTCGATTCCTCCAATGGCACCTTCCTGAATGGTTCCAAAATCCCTCCCAACACTCCCTTCGATCTCCACCACGGTGATACCATCAAGATCGGAGAATTGACTTCTATTCAGGTAGATCTACAGGCTCAGGAAGGTAGCTGCATACGGCGAAACCCTAGGCGTCAAGCCGCAGCCAAGGCGAATAGTACAGTACGCGAGAAATTGGAGGAGAAGGATGAGAATTTGGAGGGGAAGAGTTCAGAGACAGTGGTGATTGTGCCGGTGGAGAAAAAAAGAGGTAGGCCGAGGAAGGGCGGGGGCTTGAAGAGTGAAGTTGTGGAAGAGTTTAGTAAGGTTCAGCTTCAGAGTATTGATGAAAATGTTGAGGTTGGTGGTGAATTGAAGAATGTGGTTCCTCTGCAAGAAAATGTGGAACCGCCCGCGAATAAGCGGGCAACCCGAAATTCGAAGAAGCAGCGGCAGCAACAGAGTGTGATTGGAGCTTCTAACTCTAGTATTGTGACAAATAGTATAGACAATTCTGGTTTGAAATGTACAGAAGAGAAGATTGTGGAAAAGAAAACAACAAGGGCTGGTACTAGGAGGAGGAAATTACAGGAAGAGACATCTCTTCCTGATGCCATCTCGGAAGATATGGTCCAGGAAGCGAGGGACAACACAGAGGCGAATAAGAATCCTAGTGTTAAAGTGGATATTGAAGATGAGAGCAAAAAAGATTGTAGTGTCAAGGAGGCTTGTAGTAGTAAGAGGGAAGAAGAAGAAGCTTGTTCTTCTCAAAGGAAGGATTCGAATAAAAATGGGGATTGGCCTGATTTGGAGAAGTTAACTCTTGGTGAGTGGTTCGATTTCTTGGAGGTTCACTTGCCAAAACAGATAATTGATGCAACTGAAGAGATGATTGACTCTATGAAAGATAAAGCCGAGCGAGTCCGTGATTACATGGTAAAGCAGAGGAATGACAAGGCTACATTACCTGTAGGATAGAAACATTTCGTGCTTCTGTGGTAATTAATCATTTATTTTTTCCCATAGTTTAAGGTGCTTCTGCTTCGAAGTTACAGGTTTCTTTGTATATAATGCGTTAAAATGTCTCCTGCTTAATTTGACACTGATTGCAAACATTGAATTATCTGTATATCAGTAAGTGGCAAACAGCTAGCGATCTCTTACTTGACATGGTTAGGTGTCTAGAAGGTTTCTGCCACTCTTAGATATTATGCTGATGATCTTATTATGTGGAATTTAAGAAGTAGGTCCTCTAGATCCTTTTCCCCACAGCTCTGAAAGGTACTTTTTGGCAGAAGTGAGATCTGCATGTGCATTTTGTGCATTCAGCTGTCATCCATATTATGTGGGCATTGACAAACTGTATTTACACCTCTGAAGCTCTTAACACAGATATACTCAAGCTCACGTTTGTATATCAGTACCTCAAAGTTACGTAAGCATAAAAGAGAAAAGGCAAACTTTTTACTGTGATTCCTTGTGGATTATGGGGATGCAAGTGGTAAACTGAGGTTGCCCTTTTTAGTTGCTTACAAGTATCTTTTTATTGAAAGCAAAATTTGATAGTAAATGTGGGCATCTCTCCTCTCTCTCTCAGTGGGGATTCAAAGTTGTTTGCATTTTGAGGAACTAATTTCCCCCCCCCCCCCCATTAGACGCAACCTCTTACATAATTGCCTTTTTAAGTTCAGTTTCTTGACCAGTTTTTTCATATCTCTTTGCTGTGAAATGAATTCATTCAGTTGCTGCATATTGCACGGTGAACGAGTTGAGCAATCTGAAATTAGATGATATATATAATACTAGACTTTGGGTTTAATATAACTGTCAACTGCTCAATTCAAATTTATGTGCTTGGCGTTTTACCACATAGAAAATGATATGTTTCGTCTTTGGAAAATCTGTGAGAAGGCTTACATGTTGGGGCCGGATAAAACCTTTATTTTCGTTGACCTGCTTTTGGACTGTATCTCAGTTCTCAAGTTAGGTTTCTTGTCCTTTCGAATTCCCTTGGATGAATGGGGTTTTTCATCGGTCAACGCAGGAGTTAACATGTTTGTACTTAATGGTAGCAGGATTAGCTTTATTTGACTCAATCATTTTGGAATCAGCTTCTCTTTATTCCTTTTTCCTTCCACATTTTTCATCCCAACTATTAATCCAATTTTAAATGGTTCAAATTTATATGTTTGCAAAAATAGGATATCTTTTTTTTTAAAAAAAAAAATTTAGAGCATAATAATTCAATGTGTAAATTCTTTTTTTTTCCCCCTCACTTCAATTTTTCCAAACTTCTAATTGCTTTTGTTTGCAAAGTCTGAAATGAGTATACAAGAAAGTCCGAAAACATATTTTAAATGTAAAAATAGATAAAGCGCAAGGATTACAGATCCATATCTTGTTTTGGTCAGAGGATTACAAATCCATATCTAATCCAAGAGGTTTAATTGGCTTTGATAGAATTCCCACATGGTTTTAACGTTGAATTTCTACAAGGGGATGCTATTTGTCTCAATTTTGAAACAACAAATCTGGTCATAGACCGTTAAACCTAAACAGGAATTTTTTTTTCCATCTCAAATTGAAGGATTAAAATTTTGTCTCAAATTTGAGGTGGCTTTTTTTAATCTTCAATCCAATTTGCGAGATGGAACTTTTTCAAAAATAATTTTATCATGTTTCCTACCATTTACTTAGATTGTATGCACTTTATATCCATTCTCTAGGGAATTAATAGAGGCGAGAAAAAAAAAAAAAGAAAAATTCAAATTCCATATAAAATTTTATTGGCACAAAATATAATTTACATATTACATATGTATTGGCCAAGCTCCTTATTTTCCATTTTGTGTAGTATTTCACCGAATTCCTAAAACTGGCATTAAGCTTCGACTAATGTGAATTGAGTCAGGTTATGTTATATGATGCACAAGATTTAAATTAGAAACCACTGGCAGTTTTCTTCTTTTCTACTTGTTAAAGAATATTTTCCTCAAGTACTCATGCATACCTGTTCATGATTTTTTTCCCCTTTTAAGACTTTTGAAGTACACATGTCACGCAATATAAAAATGGAGTGCCAATATTTCCTGCACAAATACTGAGATAACAGAGATCAGAGAACTACTCTACTCAGATTGGGACATTAGCATCAAATATGCACCACGGAAAGCACTCCAATGTGCAGATCTGATGGCCAAAAAGGCACAGGTCATACTTGAAGAAATGATTTATTGGCAAAAGCCCCCACGGGAGTGCTTAACTCGACTGCAGGATGATATGGCATTGGCCATTATATCCGCCACAAACTTCTAAATCAAGTTTTCTTGCCTTGTACCAAAAAAAAAAAAAGTTTTTTTCCTGCACAATTACTTCGGGAAATTGATGGATCCAAATTTATTAAGCTTATGGCACTAAATATGCACGAGAGAAAAAGAAAAGAAGATTAAATAACTTTCTTCAGATTATATCTGAACTCCTCTATGTGTCAAACCGTATATAAGTTTTGGAATGATAAAACTAGAGGTTTCTATTAATCTGCCCTAAGAACAGCCACGCATAAACAACACGTTAGACTATAAAAATGTGAATCCTCCATGTTAAAAGAAGCAGAACTAAGACATGGAGAGAGAGAGAGAGAGAGAGAGAGAGAGAGAGAGATAATCAAGAACAAGGCGACGAAGGAAGAGCAGAAAAAGATTAAAACACAAACATAGAAGGGATAGGATAAAGGGTTAAAAAGTTGAAACCCAGGATGAGGAGTGAGGACTGAAAGAAGTGTGTCAAAAGCTAAGAAGCCTTGGAAGAGAGTTCTGAAATGAATTCAACTTCAGAAGCTATTGCAGAACAGTGCACAGAATGGGTAAGGGAAGTCCTCAACGAAGGTCCCCTTCCATGGCGCATACGCTGCCACTTGCTACCAGAAATCTGCAGTGCCACAGCTCGAGGAGTGGCACAAGCCACCATGGTGCTGCGCCACATGCCATGACAGATCTTACAGCATCCTGTAAAATAAATAACTATGACCATGACAGATATTATTTCCAGATGAGGGGCTCAGGTATATTTCTAGATTCGTACAGATATTATGCACATGAAGAAATCATGCTTGTAGCTCAACTACTGTAAATTTGCCTTGCACAGATCTTCATTATAAGAAATAAGACTACCAACTAAATAGACTCATTAGTTTGTTACATACTTGACAGTCCAATTCTCCACATCTATATGCAATCATGTTTTCATGCAAGCAAACCCTTGCACTAATTGGCTTGCTCAACAGGCTTACCATGTTAACGTGGACTTTGTCGTCGTTCCCATTTAGAGTGCTGGAATATCTTTAGAATGGACGTTTAAGAAGCTAAGGGCTTGTTTGTTTTTATTCTTTGTTTTCTTGTTCTCAAAATAATTTTATAAAATTGTTTTTTAGAACAAGTTTTGAAAACAAAAAATAAAAGAATTTGTTTGGATCATAATTTTAAAAAATCATGTTTAAAAAAAAACCATAGAAAACCATACTTGGTGGGTGATAATTATTGTTGGTAATAATAAGTAGTGGATAGTAAATAAGAAGAGAAGAAGATTTTTCAAAACTTTTCAAAATAAAAAATAAAAAACACAAAAACAAGAATAGGAAAACATGTAAAAGTTGTTTTGGTTTTTTGGTTTTTAAAAACATGTTATTGTTTTTTGTTTTTTAAAACAATCAACTAAAAACAACTTACCAAAAAAGTTTTTTTATTTTTCTGTTTTTAAAAAAGAAAAAATTATTTTCAAAACAAGAAACCAAACAAGCTCTAAATACTCCTAGTTTTATCCCTCTCCTTTGAATGGCTTGTGGCCATTGCCTTGTAATTTTTCAAAACCCTTTTAAAAAAGATCCCCCAAATGTAAAGCGAGTTGTCATTGTGTGCATAAAACTGATAGATAGAAGCTTCCAGAAGGGATTAAAAAAATAAAATTAAAATAGAGGAATGCAAAATGCGGGGAAAGCAGCCCTAGTTTATTCCACTTGAGAGAACAACACTTGGGCAGTTACATCAACAAGATGCACGCAAACAGAGGCATCAACAAGATTGCAGCAGCAAACTAAAAACACGTGTTCATGCATAAAAAAGAAGAGGACTCAAATTCAGTGATAGATATGACTGAATTAAAAAAAAAAATAGAACTAAGAAAACAAAGATGGAAAGACACTTATACTCCATCTTGATGATATCACAGGAATTCTTTCCTTCTATTATTTTTTGCGTGCTTATACATAAACAGCTCAAATGGTGTAGTTAAAATCCTTGTTTGCGGAATCTTTGCAAAAATAAACAGTCCAAGCTTTTGTTTTTTGTTTTTTTGGGTAAGCACATGTATCCTTGTAGTGAAGGCAATTACGTTTGAGACGTTGTCAAGTATTAAATGTGGGTACCTCTCTCACTGAGAATTCAAACTTTAATTCATCACGTTGTGAGAAATTAACCCTTTCCACTAGATCCAAATCCTGTTGGTAATAGTTCAAGCTTTTAAGGTGCTTCATATGGGTAAGTCATGTCCTAATCTTTTAAGTTTGTCACGTCAATATGTTCATGTCCTTTGTCTGTGGTTTGCAACAAGGGGGAATGAAAACTATCTGCAATTGATAAAATATTAGAGAAATGGTGCTTTTGTTCATAGAAAATAAACAGTTTTCACTGTTGCAAATGATGACCATTTTCAAGGCTCTTTGAATTTCCAATAGAATTATATCACAGGGGTCACTGAAAACTGTGTGCCCAAAAATTCCAAGCTACTTCAAGTGTCATCCACCATTTCAGAAAGAAGAGCTTTCCAACTTTCAGCCACATCTCTGCAACAGGATTCTATATGACCCGGGCTGGCTTCATCCCTCTTGTTATCATGTCATCATGCAACTCAAGTGCCTTGTCAAGATGTCCATTAACACAACAACCATATATTAGAAAGTTATATGCCAGCTTATCAGGCTTTAGACCTTTGCTTAGCATGGCATCCCACAACCTAGCTGCTTCTTCTATATTACCCCTTCTGAAATACTCATAAATAAATGTTGAATAAGTAATGCAGTCTGGGGAAACACCATTTTCAGACATTTTCGAAAGAAGATTGGTAGATTCTAAAAATTTACCCAATTTACAGAAGCCACGAATAAGAATATTATATGTCACAGTGTTTGCTGAAAGGCCCTTAAGTATTGCACTGTGAAGCCCTACCGCTTCCTTCATATATTCCTCCTTTGTGAGGTGATCAAGAAAGCACCCATATGCAACTGAATTTGGAAGTACATTGGCATCCAACATTTTTTCAAAAATAAGTCCTGCTCTGTCCATTTCCCTTGCCTTGCATAAGCCATTAATCAAAGCAGTATAAGTCACAGCATTCGGAAAGCATTTCTAGTAATCATCAATTTCGAACATTCAAAAGCCTTCTCAGAAGATCCTGCTTCGCTGTCAAGTGTCAATCATGCTTTTATACATCAGGCTATCAGGCTTCGATCCTTGATCATGCATTTCTTTTGAGAGATCAAATAATGCTTTCATGCCTTGCTTCTTCAGAGAATCATCAACAAGTACATCATAGCAAACCATGTCCATGTTGATTCCTCTCTGAATCATTTCCTGCAGAGCAGTCAATGCCTCATCAATCTTCCTTCTTGACAATAACCCTGTAGAAGAGCAGTATAGCGCAATTCATTTAACTTGAGATTCTTCTTGTCGAGGCTATCTTTGAAATCGTTCGCTTGAGAAACCCTATGAGTAGAGCAAAGGCCATGAATAAGAGGCCTGTAAGTATACCTGTCTGGCACAAGTTCCTTTTGAAGCATCTCTTCTAGTAATTCGAAGGCCCTACCAATGTTACCTCCTCTACAATGCCCTTCAATCATCACATTATATGTCACCTCATTTGGCAGAATTTTCTGTTCAATCATTTCATTAAAAAGTTGGCTGGCTTCAAACAGCTTATCACCATTACAGAGCCCAGAAATAAGTGCTGTGAATGTATAAACATTAGAGCAACCCCTTTCTTAATCATCTCATTATATATTTGAAACGCCTTTTGTGGTTGTTGATCTTTACAGTATCCACTACTCAATGATGTGAAGGTTATGACAGTTGGCTCCAACCCCTTATTGATCATCTCAGCGAACAGAGACTCAGCAGCACTCATATTCCCAAAAGTGCATTGGCCATTTATCAAAGAATTGTAGGGGCATACTGTTACTTTTCTACCGGATTCTATCATCTTATCAAAATAAGATATAGCAGCATCCACCCTCCCCCTTCTGCAAAACGAATCAATAAGAATAGAATATGTGATATCATTGGTTTGCAAGTTCATCAAGAACATCCAATTATATAGTGATTCTGCCTTATCTAAATCACCATTTTTTACACAAAGAATTAATCAGTGAATTATAAACAAACAAATTTGGTAGCGAACTGAATCTTCCCACCTTTATTATAACATTATAAGCAGTATTAATCTTTCCTTGCTTTCTCAGTCCTTCCACTATCCCTGAAATAGCTGCTTCAGTAGGAACAAAACCAGACTCAATCATTTCGTCCACAAACTTCAATGCAGCCTCGAAGTCTTCCACTCCGCAAAGACCAAGTATTAGTGTACAGTGTGTAACCACATCTGCTTTTAGACCCTTTTCGTCCAATGATTTTTTGACATCAACAGCTTCCCAAATATGCTCAGTCCTACAAAGGCCATGAATCAATACATTATAAGGTACAATACGGAAAATGAACCCATTTGATTCCATCCACATAATCTTTTCCTTAGCTCTAGCAAAATCTAGCAACTCACACAGGCTCCGGATAACAGCAGTGCAAGTATTAAACGTCAGGTTGAACGCTAGCATTCACAGGCTTGTTAAATAATTCTTAAACCATTATACATTGCTTATCCTCAAAAGTCCGTTCAAAAGGGCACTAAGTGTCCTAGCTTCAGGCAACAAGCTGTTTGCTATCATAAGCTTTACAATCTTCACTGCATGATTCCTGCTCTGGAGATAATTTTGAACCAACAAATCAAAACCCATGCTGGACGGAAAATTGCATTTCCTGTAAGCATCCAAAAAATTTGAGAAAACCGCTTTTGGGTCTAACCCATGCAGGAAGAGGGTCTGCAACAACGAATTATCAGGCCAGAAAAGCCTCGCCTGCACAAGAGCATGAACCAAAATAGAAAATAAGGCTGGGGAATGGTTGAAATTTTTGTGCAAACCCAAAAAGTTGAAGAACCTCAAAGCTAACTTGGATCGATTGTCCTTATCGAGACTTTTTCAACATGATGAGATCTTAATTTGCCTGAAATCAAGGAGTCATTGAAAGCCACTTTCCAACTTTGCTTCCCACGAACGATCTCTGAAAGCTTAGAGGCAAAATGAGAGTCGTCGTCGTCGTCGTCGTCATCATCATGAGGGCCGGGCTTGAACGAGGATGAAATATGGAAACTATGATTTCTCACAAGAAAAGGATTTAGTAGGGTTCTGCGAGTAAATATAAGCTTCATTAAGATTATAGGGCTATGATGTATCGGCTTTTAAGCCATTTGAGATTACACACATATCCAAATCATGAAAATAACAGGGCTCTTTGAGACACCACAAAGCAAACCAAAAAAACCCAATGGGGAAAAGAGAAGAACTAGCTAGCCTCTAATGCAGAGCTTGGAGACAACATCAGCAAGAGACTTCAACTTCAATCCAGAAGGATGTGCCAATGGTTGAGATGTTAGTGTTTTGCATCAGAAACAAAGCCACCAAATGATCAAATCTGCTTGAGCTTGATGTTTCTTTTATTCTAACAATGATAACAATATCAGTCTCAGCGCAAATAGTCTAACAAAAGGTACAAAGTAACAAAACACTAAAACAGAGTTACCAAGAGTCAAAACCATATATTGGGCTGCTTAAAGCGCATGAATACTAATCAGAGAAGTTAAATATGTGGAATGCAATGGAAGAACATGACTTTTGATCAACAAAGTTTAACATGACAACAGAAACAAATGAGCTACTCGACATGGGATGCAAGAAATACTAGCTTTTTTGAAGGGCCAATTTCAACCAAAAAGCTCAGGAGTAACTTTATGCTGTAATTGCTAGCAAGCCTATCCTGTAAGTATGAGTATTGCACCCATCTATCATAACTTAAACTGTTAAGTGAAGCTCAAACGTAGCTTTCTTCAAATATTTAACAATAATTAAAGGTGAATCATGAATGCTAAGTTATCCATCCACCTAACAATACTAGGAGATAAAATTCTACTTTGCCTGTGAACATGCTATGGGTCATTAATATACCTCCCGCCAAGTAAATTAAAGGCTTTTCTTTGGATCCCGGCACCAAACACGGTTAATGCAAATAAATCTTATTGTATTTATCAAGTCCAAACAAACAAGTCGCCCTTATAAGACTTGGATTTGCAAATCAACTCAAAAGTGTTACATTTGATACAGATAACGCACTTCCCAAGCCTGGATAAAAGTCTGATTCAATAGTTATCAACAAAACTAATAAAACCAAGCTGCTCCCAGAAACCCTGAGACATTTAAGGCACACTTCATGTAAACGTGTTTATAACTTGCAAGTGAAACAGGTTTTACATGAAGCAAAACAAAACTCTTTTTATATACGTATTTTATATTCTGTAAATTATGATTAAAAATTATTTATCAGTTATTCTAAACAGTCCTATGTCCAAATATCTTCCGTTTTACATATAATCAAGAACGAAATACATAGAGTTAATAAAGAGTTGCATTCATTAAAAATAAACCATACCTAAGTCTTTATATTAATATTTTAGAACGTTTTGTAAATATTTAAAATTGTAATAACAACTTTTTTTTTTTGGTTATTGAGATAGGTGTTGGAGTTAAAGATTAAAATGATATTTTATAAAATTATAAAAACTAAATTAAATCCTGCAATAAAGTCAGAGAGACGAATATTTATTTTTATTGATAAGGTTAGATGGTAAGCTATAGCTTAGAAGTGACCTTGAATCATACATAAAAAAATAACAGATATCTTAAAATCTTTTTTGACCTTGAATACAAATATCTTCTGTGAAAGCGAGTAATTTAAATATACAAGTTTATTAGTCAAACCATTTAAATTTAAGGAAAAATTGCAAAAAAATTCCTAATATGAAATTATGATTTGGGATTTTCAATTTGAAAAATAGCAAGAAAAGGACCAATCTCATATTGCAAATATGAAATCTTCGTGAAATGTCTGAAATGCATCTCAGCTAAGTTGTGATTTGATCTATTGAAGTTGTCATTTGCTAAAGTGAATTTGACATTTCCCATAGTCAATTTGTCATTTGGTATACCCTCAGTCAAGTTGTAATTTGGTCTACTGGAGTTGTTATTCACTAAAATGAACTTGTTATTTCTTATAATCAACTTATCATTTGACTGAGGGGCATTTTAGATATTTCACCAAGATTTCATATTTGCAATATGAGATTGGGTCTTTATTTACTATTTTTTCTAAATTTAATTTTCCACCTCTCTAATAACTAATGTATAAAGTACTAATTTTTAAAATTAAAAAATTGGGTAATTGACTCGGGGGTTGAACGCGAAGCCGCTTTCCCTGCTCGAGTGTTCTCCTCCCCATCTCCGCCGAGTTTTCGTGTCAAGCCCTAATCGCCGTTGCTGTCAACCTTCCGGAAGGGAATAGCTTTTTAATCTTTGTTATAATCAGGTAACCAACAATTCGCCTTCCGGTGTTGTAATTTTTCATCGCTATTTGTCGAAATCCTTTGCATCGGACCTATCTCAGTTCCTACCATGAAACTCTCTTTCTCTGTGCAATCGAAATCCAACACCAAGTCAAACCCCATCAGGTCCTCCAACAAATTCGACGCCGCCGCTTCCGATACCAAAGATGGAAAGTCCAACGCCAGAGAGTATGTTACAGAGTTCGATGCATCGAAATCCCCTTCTGATCCTAACAAAGCCACCACGGTTATTCCCCCCATTGAGAACGAGTGGAATTTAGGGAGGTCCTACAAGAGAATGAAGAATCTAGACTTACCCATCACTGAATCTAATGTAACCGAGTTGGGATTTGAGCTGGATACGTCGACGGTTGTGGAACCCGGTTCGGACATGTCTTATGGTCTGAATCTTCGGCAGACAAAGAAGAATGATGGGGACGGGGAGAAACCTGCTGCTGGGAGTGGGGGTGATGATAGTGATAATAACGGTAGGTCGCGGCCTGTTTCTCTGGACTCTGTGGTGCTGCAGAAGTTTAAGGATGATATGGAGAGGTTACCGGACCACAGAGGTTTTGAGGAGTTCAAAGATGTCGCTGTTGAGGGTTTTGGTGCAGCTTTGCTAGCTGGGTATGGATGGCGTGAAGGGATGGGCATTGGAAAGAATGCCAAGGAGGATGTGAAAGTTGTACAGTATGAGAGGAGGACTGCCAAAGAAGGGTTGGGTTTTGTTAGTGATCATGCTCGTAAGCGGAATTCGAAGGAGGAAGTGAAGATACCTAAGGAGCATGGCAGAGAGGGTTCATTAGTGGGGAAGGTTGTTAGAATAGTTGAGGGCAAAAATGCAGGTCTGAAGGGTAAAATTGTACGAGAGGTTGAAGATAAATGGGTTGTTTTAAAACTTGTGAAAAGTGAAGAGGAAGTGAAAGTGGGCCCTCAAGATTTTGTAGAACTGGGCTCTATTGAAGAAGAGAGGTTTTTGAAGAAATTGAAGGAATTAAAGATTCAGGATACTCATAAAGATAGAGATTCAAGGAATAAACGCAATAGGGAGGAGGGAAGGAGAGGCCGTGATGAGGTTGTAGTTGACGTTAAGAGAGATAGTAGGAAGGAAGAGCAGGGGAAAAAACGAGTTTCATGGCTTACTAGTCATATACGGGTCAGGGTTATTAGCAAAGATTTCAAAGGAGGGCGGTTATATTTGAAGAAGGGACAGGTATTGGACGTTGTTGGGCCTACTACTTGCGATATATCTATAGATGATAGCAAGGAGATCATCCAGGGGATTTCCCAAGACCTTCTTGAGACTGCTATCCCTCGTCGAGGGGGCCCAGTTCTGGTATTATATGGTAAACATAAAGGCATTTATGGCAGTCTAGTTGAGAGGGATTTGGACAAAGAAATGGCTGTTGTTAGAGATGCTGACACCCATGCACTGGTCAATGTGCGGCTTGAACAAATTGCAGAGTTTATAGGGGATCCAAGTATCTTGGGATACTGATTCTGTTGTATCAATTCCAGTGTAGTACCTACTTGTATGACCCTTTTGATTGATAACATTTTCCAAAGTAGCATTCATATTTCAGAATTTGATATGGGGTTTTGTACAAACCTGGGGAGAAAAAATTATGAAGGTATGTATGTACTATATTCCTAGTGTCATTTTTTAGTCAATTGAAGGATGAAGTATTAACTTGTTCGGCAACTTTATAGTTTATAGATGATGAAAATAATGGTCTCTTCTTAGATCTTCAAATCTGAATACAGTCTTTAATGATATTATAAAGACAAAACTTGGTCTTGTAGCAATAATTAGATTTGAATTCTTGAATGGTTTTTGCGTTTCACAGCTCTATGTACAGAAAATCATTAATGCTTTTAAATATTTTGTGTTGATTGTTGGGAGCCAATAGTATAATTTTAACTTAGATGCTATGAGCGGAATGCATTCATAAAATGTATTGTTGTTTTGGTTAACTCTAGACATTGATATAAGTTCTGCTTTGAGTTTCAGACACGAACGATTTAGGCTGTGGATTATGTTTTACTTCCTCACAAATTTTACATCTTATAATGTTGTTAATGCAATTTGTGGGTCGGCATTGTTGCTATTGCCCTTGGTATTGATCATTTTGAATGACTCCAGGTTCCATTCCTTGATTCAGTGATGATGGCTAGTTCAATTATAACACTTGAATTTGAATGCATCTTAATAGTCAGTATGGTTGAGATTGTAAACCAGTTTAAGAGGATCAATCAAATGTGCTTATGTATGCAATGATATCATAGTTCATGCAATTGTGGCTTTGGATTTAAAGCTCATAAAATTTGTATATTCTTTTTTTTTTTTTTTAATATCAATAAAATTTGTATTTTCTACTTACAAAGGTTTCTCCTCTGAAATATCTGAGTGGGTTGATTTATACAAGGGACTTGTCCTTGTACTTGTGGGCACATATACATCTTGACAAGCTAAGAATATGTTTTTTGTTGGTAATTAAGATAGTAGAATGTGATGTTGCGCCATACTAAAAGCTGTAGAATTCTGCGTTGGGATTCGGTTGGAAGAAGATTTAAAAAGCTTATGAAGAAGTTAAGATATTTAGAATAGTTTTAGAGCTGTAAAGTCTCCGAAAGTCTAGGATGAAAGGGTATTATAATCAAGCTACTCCAAGTCAGGAACTAAGGATCAGCCACTCTGTAAAATTTGGAAGAAAATTGGACCTCTAACTGCATTTTTAACTTGTGTAATGAAGATGGAAATGTCGAAAGAGTATGCTTAGATGGGAGATAATGGACTGAAGGGAAGGGATAATTTCATTTGGGGATAATTTTGGGGGATATTGGAGAAGTTTCACAAATCAATGTGGGTGAAAATTATCACCTAACTAGTTCTTCTCTTGTCGTTCCTTCTTTTTCATCAGATTCAGGACCTTCCTTCTCTCAAAACTCCCAAATTAAAAAAAAAAAAATGTGGTGATTGGACATATTCATCAATAAATATGAACGTTGTTGGTACTTTTCACCCTGATCTATTTTACTTTCTGTTTTTACAAGATAACTGGTGTAGGTCTCATGCATTTTATGAAATTTAATAAATGATTTGTATGGTTCATAAATCGTAAATCGTTTGAATTGTTAGGGTGTATTATATCTAAATTTTTATCAATTTCAACCGCCGCTTGGTTCTTTTGTGGAGAACTAACAATTTAGACTTATTTTACTTGAGCACTTAGTCGTGTCACATTTTTTGATGTTTACAAAGACATCTCTGTTGACTTGCTGTATTATAATTTGTTTGGATTAGGTTTTAGATGTAACTCCGGCGTCGTCATGTTGGTCTGGTAAATTTTAACCTTGTTTCGCTGATGATGTGATCCTGTAAATGCGCAATACGGCCATCCAAGTTGTACAAGAGTAGATGGAGGAATAGCATGAAGTTTAAATGGTCGAAATTTGTGAATATTTTACCTCACACTGGAGAGTGGAGACTCGAAGCATCCAATTGAAGAAGTGACTTCTCTAGGTAGATGATGGAAGAAAGCCTAAACTACTTGATTGGTGGAAATTTGATTTGCTTGTTCAGGGTGAGGCTGCTGGTTTCATGAGGATGGCTTTTGCACAACTCTACTCATGTGTGAACTTAGGGCTTCAACATGAAGTTGCTCAATCGTCTGGGTCATGAATCTCTTCGTCTTGTTTGCTGGGATTGGATGGATTTAGCTTAAATCGGCATGAAAAATTTAGGTCTCTTATGGTCTTACCTAACATTGTTGGGAACTAGCATGTTGTTAGGCGTCCATCTACACTGATTCTCTAGAAGCCATTACTCTGGTGTCCCGCTGGTGTAAATGAGATTGTTGCTGGAATACTAGACGATGACTAGAGATAACAGTTTCTATGAGACTATCATTTAGTAACTAGTTGGAAACAAGCTTTAGCAACTTTTGGGGACAAAGCTACTTAAAACCATGGTTTGACCTAGGCTAGTGGGATTTCAAATGTATATACTACCTCCGGTCCTAATTATAAGACCTCGTTTGTAAACTACAAATGAGGTCTTATAATTAGAACCAGAGGTGGTATTTGATATTTCTCATGGATTGACGTGCAAGGAAAGCTCATGAAATAAAACCTGACTGCATTATTCCACTTTTTTATTTTTTTTTGGCTGAGCCGGATATTCTTTGCCAATAGTAGTAATTAATTCCCTCGTATCATAAATTCCTGAAGGGATTTTAGCGCTAGCCCCAACACTCTATACATACCACAAGAGATTGAACTCTAATTAGATGCTTAATGTTTTAAAAATAATGCAATATGGCTAAAATTTAGCGGATTTAAATTGGGAGAAATAAATTGTACTCTTCTGGTCTTAAATATTAAATTCTTTTTAATTACAAAAATGAGTTTTATATTTAGGATCAGAAGAGTGTCCTAAAATTTAATAATGTGGAACAATTGGTACATTTATTATTATTTTTTCCCCTCCTTAAAACAGTTGGGGTCACACATGGCTTGCCTTCCAAATTTTCAATTGTATATTTGTTAGCCAAAAAAATCAAGTGACCTTAAACCAACATTCAACAGACGGTATTACCACGGGGTTATATGTATATATTCGGAGTTGCTAATCATAGCATCGGACTGTAAAAATGAAATGTAAGCCCGCTTTGGCGGTCAACATTAACACACGCATAGAGGAAGAAATGGACAACCAGGCATTTTGTATTTTAAGTCATCAAAAAGTTTGCCAATTTATGCAAAAAAGTGCGTTTGATATGAGAGATTTTGAGGGGAGGAGAGGGAAGGAGAAGGATTTTAATCATTTCTCCTTGTTTGACAATACACAAATTTTAGGAGGGGAGAAAAAATTAAAAAAAAAAAATTTCTTCCCCTCTTCTCCTCAACCTCCCTTCCAAAATTGGGAGGATTTGAAGAGAAAATATAATATTTTATTATGTTCTGATCATTATGTCCATATTTATTTTTAATACCCCTATACTACCTTAAATCCTTCTTCTTCTTTTTTATTGTCTCCAGACGCTTCTCTCTTCTTTACATGACCAAATATTTCATTTAAAGATGGGAAACAGTACAAGTTGTGGCTGAATATTACTTCAACTTTCTTTTCAATAATACTTTACACTCTAGAGTATATTGGAATTTTGGTATAAGTATTGCTCAATATATTAAATGTTATTTACAATTCTATTTTATTAAACATTCTATAAAATTTGAAAAAATAATCTTAAATAAAATAAGGGCAAAATTGTCCATGTCAAAATATTTTTCCCTCCCCTCCCCTCCCCTCATGAACCAAACAAGATAATATTAAAACTCCTTCCTTCCCCTCCTTTTTATAAATCCAAATAAGATAATATTAAAATCATTCTATTCTCCTCTCCTCCCCTTCCTCTCATTGAGCCAAATAAACCCTAAGTCAACGGTTAGTTATTTTAGAGGCAATACTACATGTGCTTGAATGAAGAGATTCCAGATTTAAACCCAACATTGACTTGTTTGTGTGTGTATTAAATATTAAATTACATACTCACTAGTTAATACTACCTCAAATTCTAATCATAAGATTTTGTTCGTAAATTATAAATAATGTCATATAATTAGGACCGAAAGTAGTAAAATACATTTCTTATATAAATAATACTAATTGCTTTACATTATTAAACTTTAGAGTGTCACTTACCCCTTTACAAATTCTAATTATAATATCTCGTTTGTAGACTATAAATAATATCTTATAATTAAGACCAAAGGTAATATAATATGTCTTACATAAATAATACTAATTGTTTTACATTATTAAACTTTAGAGTGTCAATTGCTCCTTTTCAAATACTTTTAGGACAAACATGATTTTCCCCCAAAAATCTCTTCACACATGAACATGCCATATGTCAACTTTTGTGGGCTTCAGTTTAAATGTTTAAAGCCGTCTGAACTCCGTTAAAGTCACTCATCTTCATATAATTCCTCCAATCCTACGCATAAGATACACTCTAATATGCCACCGGAAAAAAAAAACAAAACAAAAAAAGGACACACTCTATGGGATAGAACTGGTCCTGTATATAAGTTTTGCTTTGTTTTTGTCTGAAATTTTAATCTATTCTCTTTATTTTTACCCTTATTAAATGCATGATTGTAGATTAATTGCCAAATATTCTCTCTCACTTTTTTGCCACCCTATCTCATTTACTCTCCCTATAAATAAGAATATGTATAGAAGGGAAAAAAAAAATTATATTGCTTACCACTTCCGTCCTCATTATAAGTTACTATTAACTCATTCTCACATACTAAAAAAATGTATTAAATTTATAAAATTTTTCAAATTTAACTTTATTAAAAATATCTTTGTACATTTGCAAATCTTTCTCACCTCTTTTCTCTCTCTCTTTCCAACGAGAATTAAATCAAGGTAAAATTAAAAAATGATCATTAAATATTCTACAAGTGACTTATAATAAGAATTGGAATTGTGTACTTTTATTTCCTTTAATTTAAAAAACATTTTGACGTACATAATTTAGTTAACTGTAAATTATATATAACATTGGAAGGAGTCTTTAGATACACACATTGCTCTTTGCGAAAGCTTCACGACAAAAAAAATGCATTTAACTCAAAATAAAAGATAACGTGAATGATAATCAGACAAAGTCAGCAATTTAAATTAAACATTATCACATCAATACAGATAAAATCATAATATTATTTGCAAGTTTTTTTTTTCTCCACATGGCTTTAGAATTTTATTATTTTATTCTCAACTTGGCTTTGTAATTGTACACGTTACCTTGGTCCCCTCAATGCTATAATATTGCTATTATTCTCATGCTGCGGCACTTATTCCGCAAGATCGTTTGATCAATTCCATTCAATATCGTGCAAATATTAACAAACCACATATAATAATGAAGTTAACTCTCCTTCTGAAATTTCCTGATGATAACGTGTCTGAGCAAATTAAATCTACTTGAACATAAAATTACAACATTATTTATTATTGGTTAAAGTAAGCATCTAACACTACGACGTTATTTCCTTAATCTTTTTTTTAGTATGATGTTATTTTCTTGGTGCATCCTTTTTTAGCTGTATCTATCACCATAATCTTATCTATAATTTAGGATGCTAGATGCACTAAAAATAATACTACCCCCGATCCTTATATTAAGACCTAGTCGAAAATTTAATTTAGTCCTAAATATAAGATTTTAACTAACTTTGTCTCCTATTTTTTCTTAAAATATCCCTATTTATAGTAAAGGGTTCCCACCAAGTGATAATTCCAATCAACCAATGTACATGATTGAAGAGAGGATAGTTTATGAATATCAACACATATTTGTGACACATAGCCAGTTTAATTAATTTTCTTAATATCTCCAATAGTTCTTATATTAAAAACTAACAGTAGTATTA
This sequence comes from Neltuma alba, assembly GCF_004799145.2. Classification (NCBI taxonomy): domain Eukaryota; kingdom Viridiplantae; phylum Streptophyta; class Magnoliopsida; order Fabales; family Fabaceae; genus Neltuma; species Neltuma alba. The sequence continues at coordinate 117,469 of NW_021636091.1, forward strand.
AAATATTGGGAGCACTAGAAAAAGAACGTCCTCACGATTGGATGCTACTTTATCCTTATTTATTTAACTATTTGATAAACAATATCTATCATAAGTACAGATAATCATGCATGCGTACCTGATGAATTGGCCATCAATTTTGGCTGCGTGTCTAAACATTTGAATTCTTTTTATTGGCCAAAATAAACATTTGAATTGACCATCCATTAAATTTCGTCCCTTTTTCATCAAGCATGAGATAACCAAAGATTTTCGATAAGGCACGTTCTCTTTTTATTCTCCTGCTTTAATTCACTTTTTCATATATATAATTTTCATGTATTATGTGGTGATGCCACCAACTGAAAGATTCTTGATAGCTTCCTCTTCTCTCTGCCACCTTTATATATGTGTGTGTACACACACACACACACCCCACGCTTAAACCAAATGCCCACGCAAATTGCAGTTTCTGCATTTCAGATTCACACCAGTATATTTATACACCTGAGCCCTAGTTATTCCCTTGGAAGTTTTCCATCCTGATATTCTTTTCTGATATACCTGTTTGATATTCAGCAAGTTAAATTCAAATATATATTATCATGTCCAATTAGAAGTAGCTCTCCTCTAAAAACATTTCCTATATTTATACGGATTTGAATCTTTATATTAGGGCCAAAATAAGTACGTTTCCCTCCTAATATTCCCATCCCTCTATTTTCCATCCTATATCCAGAATAAACAAAGCCTTAAAGTCTATTCATTTTTTTCCCTTTTAGGTTCATGGCAAAGGCAAAAGAATTAAAGGAGGCTGAGCTTGATGTGAAGCAAGTAGGAGGACCAGTTCTGGTTGGACCAGCAGAGGAAACAGAGAGAGGGCTTTACTTCCTTTCAAACCTTGACCAGAACGTAGCAGTTATGGTTCGTACAGTTTATTGTTTCAAATCTGCAGGTTCAAGAGGGAACGAGGATGCTGCAACAGTAATCAGACAAGCATTGTCCAAGATTCTTGTCCCTTATTACCCCATGGCTGGCAGGTTAACTTTAAGTTCTGAAGGGAAGTTGATAGTTGATTGCACTGGTGAAGGTGTGATGTTCGTTGAGGCTGAAGAAACAAACTGTGATGAGATTGAGGAAAATGGAGATTTGATCACAAACCCTAATCCTTCAACTCTTGGGAAACTGGTTTATAGTGTTCCTGGTGCCAACAACATACTTGAGATGCCTCTTATGACTGTTCAGGTTTCACTTTGACTTTCGTCTCAGTTAAATACGTATATATAAATTCCTATAAGTCGTTATGGATGAAGGAAATCTTTGTTGATACCAGGACACGGCCAGTATTTTGTTATGAGATGTCAAGATTAAAAAACACGTATAACATGAAGTTGGGAAAATCATTGTGAGGTTTCAAAAAATGTAGTTATTAAAAAAAAAAATCTTACTAAGAAGTAAATAGTTGGATCTTCTTGTTATTTCCTACACCAAAACAAGGTTGTCATTCACTTATTTTATGACGTTTTGATAATTACATTTCTTACTTGGGGATCGCATAGTATTTTGATACTAGGACATGGCTAGTATTTTGTTATGAGATGTCAACATCAAAAACACTTTATAATACTACCTCCGGTCCTAATTATAAGACCCAGTTGACTTATTTGAGGAGATTAAGGAAGGAAATTAAATTAGTTATTTGTAATAAATAAGTGTTGTTATTCCTAAAATATCTTTGCTAATTAAGTGTATTAGCTAAAACTATTATTATTAGAAGGACTATCTTGGAAAAAAATGTATAAATATGAAAGACAAAATGGATTGGGGTCTTATAATTAGGACCAAACAAAAAGTCAAACGGAGTCTTATATTAAGGACCAGAAGTAGTATAAAGTTGAGGAAATCACTCAGAGGTTCTAAGAAAAAAGTATAATTACAAAAAATTTTAATGATAAATGAGCAGCATAATCTTTTTTTTTTTGTATGAACTTGTGATTTTGTTATACATGACTTTTTAGTAATTATGATGCTTATTTGTAGACCGCATAATAATTTCTCTATGCATCAATTTTTAAACTTTTTTTTCAATGATTTTTTTTTAATAAAATAACATTCACTTTTATCTAAGCATTTAATGAGCTTTTTTTCCTAATTTTGCCCACATATATTCTCTTTCCTCCTTGATTCATTTATTACATCTTTTACTTATTCTCTTTATTAGTAAAAGCATATTGGGAAAAAAATATATGCCTTACATATTTATTGTTTTAAACTAATTTTAATTAATTTCTTGATAAACATAAATAGATAAAATTCATCTTATATTTTAAACCATAAGGAGTATAATATTCCTCCGGTCCTAAATATAAGACCCATTTTATAATGTAATTTATATTATGAAATGTGTATTATATTTAGGATCGGAAGAGTATATACGTTCTGTGAAAAAACTTTGTATTCCCCATATATCTCTTTTTGACCCCTGCTAGTTACCATTTTAATTGTTTTTTCTTTATTATCAAATAAAAAGGAAAATTACTTCAGCCTTTTACTCAATTGTAATTTATATTGTGAAAAAATTATGTTGCTTATCACTTCAGTTCTCAAGTTACTATTAACTTATTCTCACATACTAAAAAATGTATTAAATTGATAAATTTTTTAAATTTAAATTTATTAAAAAAATTTCTCTTTCTACATTTACAAATCTTTCTCACCTCTCTTTTCTCCCTCTCTCTTTCCAAAGAAAATTAAATAAAGGTAAAGTTAAAAAATGATCATTAAATATCCTACAAGTGACTTATAATAAGAATTGGAATTGCATACTTTTATTTCTTTTAACTAATTTAGAAAACATTTTGATGTACATAATTTAGTTAATTGTAAATTATATATAAGGTGGGAAGGAGTCTTTAGATATACACATTGCTCTTTGCGAATGCTTCACGACCAAAAAAAAAAAGCATTTAACTCAAAATAAAAGATAACATGAATCATAATCAGACAAAGTCAGCAATTTAAATTAAATATTATCACATCAATACGGATAAAATCAAAATATTATTTGCAAGTTTTTTTTCCCCTCCACATGGCTTTAGAATTTTATTATTTTATTCTCAACTTGGCTTTGTACACGTTACCTTGGTCCCCTCACTGCTATAATATTGCTTTTATTATTATTATGCTACGGCAGTTATTCCGCAAGATCGTTTGATTAATTCCATTCAATATCGTGTAAATATTAACAAACTACATATATAATAATGAAGTTAACTCTCCTCCTGAAATTTTATGATGATAACGTGTCTGAGCAAATTAAATCTACTTGTAAATAAAATTACAACATTATTTATTATTGGTTAAAGTAAGCATCTAAGTATCTAACACTGAGACGTTATTTCCCTAATCTTTTTTTAGTATGATATTATTTTCTTGGTACATCCGGTGTATCTCTGATGTTATTTTTTAGCTACATCTAATACCATAATCTTATTTATAATTTAGGGTGCTAGATGCATTATAAATAATACTATCTCTGGTTCTTATATTAAGAGCTAGTTGAAAATTTAATTTAGTCTTAAATATAAGACTTTAATCAATTTTGTTTCCTATTTTTTCTCAAAATATCCCTATTAATTGTAAGGCAGGGTTCCCACCAAGTGATGATTCCAATCAACTAATACACATGATTGAAGATGATAGTTTATGAACATCAACAAACGTTTGTGACACATAGTTAATTTAAATAATTTTCTTAATATCCCCGATTCAGTTATCTAGTTCTTATATTAAAAACTGACAATACTATTAAAGTATTAGGAGCACTAGAAAAACAACGTCGTCAGGATTGGATGCTACTTTATCCTTGTTTATTTAACTACTTTGATAAACAATATCTATCATAAGTACAGATAATCATGCATGCGTACCTGATGAATTGGCCATCAATTTTGGCTGCGCGTATAAACATTTGAATTTTTTTTTCCGGCCAAAATAAACATTTGAATTGACCATCCCTTAATTTCCGTCCCTTTTTTCATCAAACATGAGATATGAACTAAAGATTTTCGATAAGGCACGTTCTCTTTTTCTTCTCTTGCTTTAATTCACTTTTTTATATATATAATTTTTATTTATTATGTGGTGATGCCACCAACTCAAGATTCTTAATAGCTTCCTCTTCTCTGCCACCTTTATATATATATTTATATATTTATATGTGTGTGTGTATATATCCCACGCTTAAACCAAATGCCCACACAATTTGAAGTTTCTGCATTTCAGATTCACAGCAGTAGATTTATACGCCTGAGCTAATTATTCCCTTGGAAGGTTTCCCCCCTTATATTCTTTTCTGATATACCTGTTTGATATTCAGCAAGTTAAATCGAAATATATAGTATCATGTCCACTTAGAAGCAGCTCTCCTGAAAACATTTCCTATATTTATACGGATTTGAACTAAAAACCTCGTGTTTACGGTAACTGTTTATATTAGGACCAACATATGTAGGTTTTTCTCCTAATATTCTCATCCCTCTATTTTCCATCCTATATCCAGAATAAACAAAGCCTTAAAGTCTATATTCATTTTTTTTTTTCCTTTTAGGTTCATGGCAAAGGCAAAAGAATTAAAGGAAGTTGAGCTTGATGTGAAGCAAGTAGGAGGACCAATTCTGGTTGCACCGGCAGAAGAAACAGAGAAAGGGCTTTACTTCCTTTCAAACCTTGACCAGAACGTAGCAGTTATGATTCGTACAGTTTATTGTTTCAAATCTGCAGGTTCAAGGGGCAACGAGGATGCTGCAACAGTAATCAGACAAGCGTTGTCCAAGATTCTTGTCCCTTATTACCCCATGGCTGGCAGGTTAACTGTAAGTTCTGAAGGGAAGTTGATAGTTAATTGTACTGGTGAAGGTGTAATGTTCGTTGAGGCTGAAGAAACAAGCTGTGATGAGATTGAGGAAATTGGAGATTTGATCACAAACCCTAATCCTTCAACTCTTGGGAAACTAGTTTATAACGTTCCTGGTGCCAACAACATACTTGAGATGCCTCTTATGACTGTTCAGGTTTCACTTTGACTTTTATCTCAGTTAGATACGTATATATAAATTCCTATAAGTCGTTATAGATGAAGGAAATCGTTGTTGATACTAGGACATAGCCACTATGTATTTTGTTATTAGATGTCAAATTAAAAAACACGTATAATATGAAGTTGGGCAAATCATTGTGAGGTTTCAAAAAAGGAAACATAATTATTAAAAAAAAATCTTCGTAACAAGTGAATAGTTGGATCTGCATGTCATGTCCTATACCGGAACAACGGAACTTGTCATTCACTTATTATGTGACGTTTTGATGATTATATTCCTTACTTGGGGGTCGCTTAGTATTTTGGTATTAGGAGATAGCCAGTATTTTGTTATGAGATGTCAACATGAAAATCACTTTATAATATAAAGTTGGGGAAATCATTCAGAGGTTCCAAGAAAAAATTATAATTACAAAAAATTCCAAATGACAAATGAGCAACATAATCTCTTGTTATTTTGTGTGTATGAACTTGTGATTTTGTTACATGACTTTTTACTAATTACGATACTTATTTGTAGACCCAGTAATTTTTTTATAAAGTTTGCATCAATTTTTAAACTTTGTTAAAGGGGCTTTTTTTTAAAAAAAAAAAAAAAAAGATAACATTCACTTTTGTCTAAGCATTTAATGAGTTTTTTTTAATTTTATCCACATATATTCTCTTTTCTCTTTGATTTCTTTATTATATTTTTTACTTATTCTCTTCATTAATAGGGGCATATTTGAGAAAAAATGCATGCTTTACATATTGATTGTTTTAAACTAATTTTAACTAATTTTTTTATAAACATAAATGGATAAAGTTTATCTTATATTTTGAATCAGAAGGAGTATGATATACACTTTCTATGAAAAAACTTTGTATTCCCCATATGTCTCTTTTGACCCCTGCCAGTTACTATTTTAATTGTTTTTTCTTTATTATCAAATGAAAAGGAAAATTACTTCAGCCTTTTACTCAATTGGATTTAGGTCTAATCCATCAAGGATGAACTAGGCATAACCTAACAGGTGCAAAAAATACTTGACTTTGGAGACAAAATTTGCATAGCCCGAAGCTAACCATGGATATGTTTTAGGTTACAAAATTCAAATGTGGAGGACTTACTTTGGGGCTGGCCATTAACCACTGTATGCAAGATGGACTGTGTGCTATGGAATTCGTAAACTCATGGAGTGAAATTGCAAGAGGCTTGGACTTAAAGATTCCTCCTTTTCTTGATCGCACCATTCTCGAAGCACGCGAGCCTCCTCTTATAGAGTTCCCTCACCATGAATTTGCAGAGATACAAGACGTATCATCAGATACCACGAAGCTGGACGAGAAGAAAGAAGAAGAAGAAGACATATTGCTCTACAAGTCCTTCTGTTTCGACCCACAGAAACAAGAACTTCTCAAGAAAATGGCCATGCAAGATGGGGTTCTTCAAAAGTGCTCTACTTTTGAAGCCCTTTCTGGTTTTGTATGGAGAGCTCGTACTGAAGCCTTGAAGATGAAACCTAATCAACAAACCAAGCTTCTCTTTGCTGTTAATGGACGGTCAAGATTCGTTCCTCCATTACCAGAAGGCTACTTTGGAAACGCCATACTATTCACACATTCACTGTGTGAGGCTGGTGAGTTGCTGAAGAATCCTCTATCATTCGCAGTTGGGTTGGTTCAGAAGGCCATTGATTTGGTTTCAGATAGGTATTTGAGATCAGCTATAGATTACTTTGAGACGACAAGAGCGAGGCCTTCCTTAACAGCCACGCTTTTGATTACAACTTGGACTAGGTTGTCTTTCCAGACCACAGATTTTGGATGGGGACAGCCTCTGTGTTCTGGGCCTGTCACCTTGCCTGAGAAAGAGGTTGCCTTGTTCCTCTCTCATGGGGGAGAGAGGAAGAACATAAATGTTCTTCTGGGTTTGCGTGCTTCTGCCATGGAAGAGTTTGAAGCCCTGATGAGGCAGTTATGAAAATCTTTCAACGATTATTACTCATTAATTTGCTTTATTTGTGTTCCACGTCCAATATGTTTAATTAATTAATCCTATGTCTGTGTCTGCTCTATAAATTAATGTTCTGTTGATATTGTTGTTAATTATTGAGAAATAATCTTGTTCTTAAGTTTCTTTATTGTTGAATGTTCGTCTTGAATTTGGAACACAGAGCTTTTTTCAATTATTATTTGGCATACTTTCAACTACATCATAATCAATGGTTTGAAGTCAATATACAACTCTAATATACCAGGTAAATATGTGGGCATTTAATAATTTGTAAATATTTCATTAACTTTCATAAAATATCTTTATTTCACATCATGTAATTGGATAAGGCGAAAGCATACATTTAATTATTTAACTTTATACAACATTTCAATTTGCTTTCTTAACTTTAAAAAACATATATTTAGTGCTGTAATCCTAAAATAGTTACGTTTATACTTTTTAAATTTAAAGAACTAAAGTGAAACTTTCTACAAAATTAAAGGACTAAATGTATACTTTAGCTAATTAGATAATTAATTCCACCATATCATTATTCTCTGTTGTGTGCCAAGAAAAGAAATTGTAGAACAAAGAAATCAATTATTAATCTTAAAGTTGACATCAAAGCTACAATAAAGAGGAGAGTATAAAAAATAATAAAATGATGAAAATACTCAAAGAAAAGAACTTTTCCATAATATGAGGATGTGGATACAATGAGACTGAATCATTACTTCCTACTATAACGTTACAGAAACAATACACACTCTATTAATATATGCTGCACTTACTCGTCCCTAGTAATTCTATAATTCTATATACATTAATTTCTTTATAAATGAAAAAGAGAAGCCATCTGCTTAAATTTCTATCCAGCTTCAGCCTAAGCCTGCATAAATTCAAAAAGTAATGCCATTTAGGAAGTTAGCATTGATAGGGTTAGTTGAAGAATATAGAGCCATTGAAGTGAATAGATACATGATAATGGGTCTCGCTTCTAATATGTGGGTGTCATAAAAATGGCGCGATTATCATGTGTCTATATCTCTTTCTTCACTTTTAAGTAAGGTCACTTTAAAGGATCACAAAATAATAAAACGAATTAATACATCAATGCTAATAAAGTTGGAACACAAAGTACCGGTACCATACAGATAGTATCAGCACATGAGTTTAACATTACTAACCTCATGTACACTTATCTTTAGAAGATCCAAATAATGAATTAAAAACAAATTTAGTCCTTAACTTATTAAAGAGTACATACCTTATTATCTTGAATGCTTTCTTAGTCAGTGTAAAAGAATGCCTGTGACAGTATATTTGCTCCACTATGTCTTTGAACTTCCAACAAAATGTCTTTTTCCAGGTCAAAACTTGTGGCAGCATCCATCAGTGCCAACATTTCATCTCTCTTGAAAAGTGTGCATTGCCTGCCGCATTTGCAATTCTGAGTCTCAATTTCTGTATAGCAAAATAAAAAGATGAAGAAAAGATTCATGAAGTTCAGATAAGGACATAATTTGATGCAAATCAAACCGCAATAGATATATATCTTAAATCATCTGCATGCCAGACTGTAATTAGAAAGGATCACTTCAATTTAAATGCTTAAACTATTAAGTGAAGAGTTATAAACAGGTTAAGCATTAACTTTCTCATCAATAGTGAAAGCAACTAATATGACTATTAAGCAAATGACAATAATGATATCTTACCATCATGGGAAATACAAATGGGATGAGTAAAGCAGTACTTGCAGAGAAAGAAAGCCACATAACAGTCTCTACAGCAGAGGCTGCATACCACAGTACCAAGAAAATTTGAAGAACTTGAATACTTTATTGAACTCTCCAGTCTTGAAAGAGCCTCGTCGTAAAATCGCATGAGCTGCATAAAAGATAGCTTAGTAGCATGGTCGGATTCCAAATTGAGTTTGTTATTTGAACCTTTGAGATTTGGGGCCTTGTAAATTAGCATTGCCTCATTACAAAGAAGTTCCTCAAAGGGAATCATAGGCATCTTTCCAAGATGTGCATAACGCCTTGTAGCTTCAGCCCCTAATGGAAACCAATCACTCACTGCAAAGTTTACTGCTTCTCCACAGTTGAATCCTGAACCAACAAGAATCCAATCCAATAAATATAAATATATACATTGAAACCTACATAATGCGTAATTAACTTGGGTTTTCTTGTCTTGGATATGATTCTAGCACCATTGTGCTAAAGCTCAGTTAGGGGATTTGGGATTTTGTGATAAAACAGGCAGAGTGATTTAGATCCTCTGAAGTTAGAAGCTTGTGAAGTACTTTTAAAGTATGAAAGAAATAAAAAGAAAACAGAGAGTGGGTGGAAAGGAGAAAGTGAGCTTCATACACATTCTCACTTCTTATGTGATTGTCTCCCATTCTCTCTCACTTCAAAGACCATGCTACTATCAATGCACAGAAAGATAGGGATTGGTACCATGACTAAATCCAGCATGATATGCTTTAGGAAAGGTGATGACAAACTCCCCAGGCTTCTGCACAGCCTTATAAACTGGCACACCATGCTGGAGCAACACATTTGGAGAAAACATGGTTGTTTTATGAGAAAGAGCTTCAAAGGCACCAGCCTTTCCATCATGTTTTGATAAAATCTTATAGTGGAACACCTGATCCAAGGCAACCTCTTCAAATTGAGAGGCCGCACAGCTGGGAACGCCATACCAAGTTTTGTTTGCTCCTGAGTGATGGTAGTTAATGCTACAAAAGGATTAAAACATATAAGAGCTAGGTGCAGTAAAATAGTAGATGAACATAAACATCAGAGTAATAGTTTTGAGAATTACCTGTACAAATAGTGATCTTCTACATGCCATGCAAACATACTGAATAGCATTCCAATATAAAGCATAGGGTCAGTTATTCCCTACCCAAAAAAAGAAACGTTGCCATGAGGTTTATAATAATCACTCCGAAAACAGTGTTCAAATTTTTATTGAGATTATGTTTAAAGATTGCTCTCTTACTGGAATGTCTCGGTCAATGAACCGCAGTGTAGATTTCTGCAGCCGCGAGAAATTCTGGGATTGAAGAAAAAAAGAAAGTTTTATTTTCACAACACAATGATCAGTCTGAATTTGTTAACAATTAACAGAAGCATATTATAGAGAACAAATGGGAAAAGTAGTGTCTTAAAAACTACCTTCAAATTCCATTTGCTTTTTGCAAGCTTGTCATTAGGATCACATGAAAAAGCACTACCTTCAACATTGACTCCATACTCAACTGTTCCCGTCTCTCCATGCTCCATCTCATGCCAGAATAACTTTTCCACATATGAAGAAGGAAGATTTCCTGAACTGTAAAACCTACTGAGAAAGGCCTTGTTTGCCAAAGTCTCGAAATCACGGTAAGTGTATTTTCTGATGGAAACAATATTATTCAGCAGTTGAACAATGTCAATTGAATCATAATCCTAGAATTATAGTCATAATGCATTTTCTTACCTGCCTCTGAAAGAATAGGTTGTTTCATTGTCCTCATTTAATTCAGAAAACCGAAGAGGTTGTACAATAGTTTCAAACTTGAAATTTTCTCTCTCTTTCGTTAAGACAACAGCAGCTGGAATAGAGGCATTTAGAGGAGAAACAATTTTGCATATTCCTGAAACATTTAAATGAAGATTTATCATTAGAAATATGCTATTTGTTCTATGAGAGTGTTATGAGAATCAAACCATATGCAATGTCAAAGAAAAATGTTCATGGTCATTTGCTTCTAATAGATCAATGACATTGCATGAGCAGGATACAGAAAAGGCCCGTATGCTCGGTTGTTGCGGAAAATTCCTCATGAACATTACTATAAGGGTAAACTATACATAACTCTGTAAACTTTAGATTAGATATTAATAACTTCCCTTACCTCCAAAACTTGACAAGGAAACTCCATGTACTTTTAAAATTATACAAATAACTCCCTTATTGTTAATTTGCCTATTCTATAACATGACAGAGAATTTATCTGCACAGGATTTAAATTTAGGATAATCACATGCAGACATGCTCATAACCCAATGTTTAATGAATTAATGGAGTACATGGTCGCATATCATGCTCCATTATTAAGATAGAGGGTTAATTAATGGAAGGGGATTGTCTTCACAAAATTGGAAATTTAGGAAGATTCTTGATCAAATTTTAAATATCGTGAGAGTTATTTGTGCACAACTCAAAATTCAAGGGGATTTTATGCAACTTAGCTTTAATATAAAGAAGAACGAAGGACTAAAGCCAGTTCATGAACATATTAAAAAGCTAAAAATAATAAACAACAGGAAATATGACTTTGATCACTTATACCGTATTTTTGTGCCTGAGGAACAATCTTCTGCAGATAAACTAAAGGATCCTCAAACTCCTGCTCTGATGGGCAGAAAACAGGACATTCTAGAATCTTATTGACCCATTCTTGTTCTGCCAAGTCTACTTTGCTCAGTTTGCTCAACATATCTTTGCCTGTTGTGTCCTTTTCTCTTCCACATCCAGACACTTCAACTGCTCTTGTTTTGTTTGATTTCTTCATTTCACTAGAATCTGATGCCTCTGATGTGACACCAGACTCCATCCTTCGTAGCCTCCTGTGCATTCTTTCTGTTATTTCCAGTTATTCCCGAAATTTTCTTCTTGTCCAATGTTAGGTTCTGTAGAAGAGAGAATAAGAATGGGGAGGGGAAAGAACAGATGAAAAGTTAGAAGAAAGATGAGAGGGAGAGAGAGCCTAGAACCGGTATCTGAAATCCTAGGAGATGAGAAGAGGGCAATTCCTGAATAATATACTTTCATTCATGTCTCCAAGACTAATACATATGATGTCTAAATGGGCTGGTAGGATAAGACATAAAATAACTGACGATGACCTCCTATAACTGAAGATAACTGATAATAACTACTCCCACGTTGAACTGAGAAAAACTAACACGTGTATTAACTTCCCTCAATTCATAAACTACCCTTTATTCTTGCTCTTTCCCCTAGAGTACACCTGAAACTGACGTGGGACCCTATCATCCAACCTGGTGGAATATGAAAAAGAAAATTGGAGGACAAATCAGTATCAATATCAATATGAAAAATAAAATCCATATCAAGTGGTTCTAATAATGAGATACGAACATTGAGACTTATTTCTTATACTCGGTGCAATAAATATGAAATTGTGTCTAATTAAGCTAAAAGCTATGTATCCAAGTTCAGCCAAAATACAAAAATGTTAAGAACATAATTTTGTAGATTTGTCGAAGAAATGGAATGGAGTATGACTATGTCTATTACCCTACAAACCTTTGCTCTATTTACATGACATCTGCCAGTTTTATTATTTTTGTTCTCTGATTGCATACAACAGCCGTAAATTGAGATTCTTCTAAACTGGATTACCTGCCGGTATCGTATACCTCATATATCGCCCCTTTCAAAGGGCGAAAGAAATATTTATTTTGCACCACATAAAACATTAAAAAAATAGGGGGGTTGAAATCTAGGATAAACCCGTTAAAGATCATATTCACGATTCATGAAAAACTTCACAATATAGGCTTGGCTCAATCGCCCAAAAAGAACCAAAAAACTAGGTACATGGAAAGGCAAAACCATGAAAACTATAAAGACATTTATACATATTTCGTAGTTTTCGTATCGAGTGAGGATTTATTTTCTTGATCCATTGATTGCTTCGCAACAGTACTTAGTTTCACTGTACTCTAAATAAGATCACTAATGATAAGCATTTCAAAGTTAAAGAATCAATATCAGTATATATAACAAAAAATTTATACTAAACCTCTTTATTTACTTATACGTCATGAATAATGGGGCATATGTGCTAAAATTCCACTTGTTTAGTTAAACAAATTTTGTAGTAAACAAATCATATAAGTATTGCTATCACTAGATGAATATGCATTATGTCCATATATAATAGAGACAAATAAGAATATTCGATACATTCAACATACATATTATCACAACATGACAACTCGGGAAGTAGTTTTTTTCATGTTTCCAACTATATATGCAATGATTCACATATCAGTAAAAGTCAACTTTTTCTCAGTTGTAATGCAAGGCGGACTATAACGGTCTATATGATTCAATTACACAGTAAATCGAAAGCAATTCAAAAATCGTTTCGTGTTCATGTTCAAGACGTGTGTGGCACTTGTATTAAACAAAGTTCATCATTTTATGGCGCTTGAGTTGTTGTCCATAATAGAGACAAATAAACAAACACTTACAAAACTCTGCAAAGGGAACAAATTAAACGAAGAGATTGTATTCATTAAAAAGTCAACTATATGGAGACAAATCTTGTATCACAGAACCACAAGAATTTGACAGTAGTGTTGTTTCTAACACAAAAATGGGTACAAAATCAAACAAGAAGAAAAGAGAAGAAATTTCAGAATTCAAATCCTGTTCTTTTTTACCATCCCAAGAGCACAAGACAAACTATGATTATAAGCCTTTAAAACTCGCAATGTGTTCTTCATTGAACACAAACCCTCGTTTAAATTTCCTCTTTTAGCATTTAGAAGAAAGCAACAGATACAAGAAGACCAAAAAAGGAAGTAACACTGAGTATAAAATCAGGGAGGAGAGAGGTATATACTTTCCGATAGTGATGATCAGAAACTTTCTCGTGCTTTCTTCGCATCCAAACAGAAGTACAGAAACTGGACGAAGAAGCAAATGAACCAGCGAATGATTTGCTTCCTCGAAAGATAAAGGATAAAATCTGAGAAAAATTAGGAAAGTTTGAGCAATGTGAGAGATTAAGAGGAATCATTGTGAGGGGTGTGATAATACCGTTTAACTCTTTCGCTTCAGGCGGTTACTTGTATGTGACTTTTTGGCGCGTGATTAAGAATTTTGGCCCAGCAAGACACGTGGCGATATCGCAGTGGGTAAGTCCATGACGGTATATGCGGATGCGATGCACTTAATCGATCATAGCCGTTAGGTCAATAAGTAATAAACCTTCCAAAATCCAAGCAGACTTAAATCGGTTTGAATACATTTCCTCCTTTGTCGTTAAATCGATTCGGACAAAAATATGATTAAGAATATTACCGTGTCCAGAAATTTATTAGAACGAAAATGTTTAAGAAAAATAAAATATAAAGATACGAGTCATTTCATTTAATTTGACTATAATAAAAGGACGTTGTTATGATCATGTTTTTCCTCAAAATTAAAAATAACATCGCTCAAAGTTACAAGTAAATGATTTTTAAAAATAAATTTATAAATTTAAAGTCGTTGAATATAATTCTCCACATATCAAATATCGCAAGTCAAGAATTTCTTTAAAAAAAATTAATTGATTCAAGACCGTATTGGTGATGCATTATCCTAACATTATTTGTATGAAATATCAAGGATGCTATGGGCCAAAAAAAAAAATACTCATCCGATTCTAAGTATAAAATCCTTATATAGTGCATATACGGGTTTTATATTTAGGATTGAAGAAGTACCAAAGATGCTGAATTATTATTGGCCAAAAGGAAATCTAAATTATTGAGTCCCTTCTCTTTTTTATAAGTTTAAACTTGTGAGTTTAATAATCTTGTTCACAATTTATTTGAATGAAATTAAAACGAGTATTTTTATGTTTAATGGAAAAAAAAACTCTTTTCACATATTCATCTTATATAAAATAAATTACTTCTCTCTCAATTAATCAATCAATCGTGTATTTATTTATTCTTTTCAATGGCAAAGTTTTTGTTATTATTGTTATTAATTCGTAACGTTACTCGAGAAGAAATTTCCGGCGTTTGAGATATGAGTCGCATTATCTTTACTAGTATCTCTTTTCATTAATGAAAATTAAGGGAATTTCATTTCTAAGAAAATAAAAGAAGTTACAATCAAATGTACAAAATTACATGAGATCAAAATGACGAGAAGTACCTGGAGTATGTCCCAACGAGAGTTCTTCGTTAAAGTTCTTTTAAACCATAGGCAGATCCCCACTTTCCTAATCTATATTCTGATAAAGGGCAAAATTTATCAATGTTGTATATTTAGCGTAACTTACCTAATTGATGAACTACACATCAGTAGATGTTTAAAGGGACATTTGGTAAAAAAAAAAAAAAAAAATCTCTGTTTGAAAAACTCAGTCGGCTAAAAAGACTTAAAGGGCATTTGGGTAGCATTAGAAGTACTTTTGAAAAGCACTTTTCTGCAAATCGAGATAAACTCTTTTATATTTTTACTTCGTATACCGTAAAAGCACTTTTAAAATCATAATTTTTTTTTTGGTGTCGTTTTAAAATCATAATTTTAATTCCATCCAAACACTTCTTTAAATTCAAGCACGTGTGATTATAACCTGTACGTGAGTGTAACTTTTCTTCTATTATATGCAAATAACTTTCATACTAATGATTATTACACATCATTAATAAGATATTGTACATCACGGATTATAGTTACATTCATTTATTTTTTTTTTTTAGTTAACTAAGCTTTCAAATGAGGAGTTTTAACCAAATTTTCCATATTTAAATGGTTATATTGACATCTCGTGGTGTATGAGACACCAATCATTTTTTAAGGCTTTTTAAAATGTAAAGTTATAATTTTAAATTTTCTTTACAGGGAATAATGAATTCATGAGCTATGGTATAAAACAAAATTTGAACGACCATATTTAAAAAGTTTTAAATTTTTAATTTTTTAAAATTATGAAATGCATTTTTTAAAGATGGTAGCCAACAAAATTATATTTAAATTTGTGAAAAAACTGAGGTTAATTTTTTTATATCCATTATATTAAATTCTCCAATTACACATAGCATGTGTCTTTTTTTATTTCATGTAAATTTATAATGAAATACTAGTTCTCTCATCCTATTTATAAGTCATTTCCAACATGTTTCATAAATACCAAGAAAAATCTTAAACTTCAAACCCTTATTTAAAATTCAACAACTTTTTAACTTTATTCTTATTTAATATACACCATAATTCATGTAAAGAAAGTCAATAATAATAAATAAAGGGTAAAATTGTACATTCACTCAAAAAATTTCTCTCAGTACTCTATAAATAAGATCAAAAAAGTCTTTTCTCTGCCCTGTAAATAGGACCGAAGAGTAATATTTTAAAAATAGGATACATGATC
Organism: Neltuma alba; assembly: GCF_004799145.2. Lineage (NCBI taxonomy): Eukaryota > Viridiplantae > Streptophyta > Magnoliopsida > Fabales > Fabaceae > Neltuma > Neltuma alba. Next base: position 133,708 of record NW_021636091.1, read on the forward strand.
ATGTATGATTGTAAAACTTGATGGATATAAAAAATTTGATGCAACTATTGTGCTTAATTTTACATTAGGCTAAATCACAAACAATATAATTCTTGAAATTTTATGTGATGTCTCTCATCTTTTTAAAATTTATAATAATTCTCGTAAATTTTTACATTTATGTAGCTAGCTCTTCCGTGAGTAGTATTGTATTCATCACTTATTTATACATAACATGTAACTCAAAGTTTGTATATACAAGTTATATTTATACAAAAATAAAATTTAAGAAAATGTATAATTGATGGTCGAGATTATTCACACAAAGCTAAAATGACTTAATGTAAGTTATAATTATGATAAGTAACTTAAATAATAAGAGCCAAGAGAGTTATTTATAGTCTTGGTTCAAAATTTAGAAAAAGTTTAGTGTGATTTAGCCTTTATGTTAGGATTAAGGCGCAAATTTATTCTAAAAATTTTTACTTAAGAGTGTTGGGCATCTAAAATTTTTTATGTGCAAATTTGTCAAAAATTTTAAAATTATAACGATATTATTTTTATTGCTAAAAAAGCTAACACTAATCGTTAAAATAGTGACATTTACCGTAGCATTTTGAACGTTAGGAACAGTGCCACGATTTTAGTTAAATGCGAGGGGAAATTTGCACTATCTCATGCATAACATAGTATAAATAAACCTTAAAACATAATAAATCTTCTCTTTGTAGTTTTGAAAATCTGGACAGTACGCATGACGGCATAAGCAACGAGCACATACTGGATCCATATTCATTAATCACACATTGTTTTTTTCATTAATTACTGATTTTTTTTTTTTTGGGGGCCAGCGACATTAATCACTGATTTATGTGAATACTAAACGGTCAAACCTGATAAATATACTACCATCATCGCCTAGAAAAACTGCACGTAGTGTTCAGATCCGAGAATCAAGCTACACAGAGAAAGCGAGTTGTTATAGACTTTGATAATTCCTCAAATGTTTTTCTTACCATTTGATTATTCTCAGAAACTCTGAATTTTTCTCCGGAAAACGGACCCTTACCACCAAGAAAATCAATCAATGAAGTGCAAAACACATTGATTAATCATCGATCGGTCTCGGTCTCAAAATCATTGGATCAGGAATGAGCTCAAACAAGCAACCGGTGAAACTGGACGACGAACAGCTGGCGGAGTTGCGAGAGATTTTCCGATCGTTTGACCGGAACAAGGACGGAAGCTTGACGCAGCTCGAGCTAGGGTCGTTGCTCCGGTCGCTGGGTTTGAAGCCGAGCGAGGACCAGCTGGAGGCGTTGATCCAGAAGGCCGACAGGAACAGCAACGGCATGGTGGAGTTCTCCGAGTTCGTCGCCATGGTCGAGCCGGATCTCATCCACGCTCACAGCCCCTACACGGAGGACCAACTCCGCCAGATCTTCCGGATGTTCGACCGCGACGGCAACGGCTACATCACGGCCGCCGAACTCGCACATTCCATGGCCAAGTTGGGCCACGCCCTCACGGCGGAGGAGCTCACCGGAATGATCAAAGAGGCTGATACCGACGGCGACGGTTGCATTAACTTTCAAGAATTCGCTCAGGCAATCACTTCTGCCGCCTTCAACAATTCTTGGGGCTGATAATCAAAATCGCATCACTTCTCTCATAAAAGTTCTCACAGCTCCTTCAAATATCAAGCTACCTGTTCATATTATTTTCATTTTATCAATGAGGGTATAGTTTAGCATAATAGAATCATTTTTAAGTACAAAATTCGAACTTGTGAAAGTGCTATACATGTCAAGGTTTAAAAATTTATCCAAACAAATTATCTCACTCAAGAATTGTTAGGCACCTGAAATATTTTTAGGTGCAAAATGGTCCTGGAAATTTAGAATCATAATAATGTTATTTCTTACCATTCAAAATATGTAATAGTTAACGATACTATTTTAATAGTTAATGTTAAGTTTCTAACAGTATGGGACAAGTATTACTACGATTTCAAACTTTTAGGATAAATTCGCATTTAAAAAAAATTCTTGAGTGCCCAAAGCTCTAAGCGAAAACTACACATTTGTACATTAACTTATATTTAGTACAAGTATACATTTCACAATTATGTTTGGGTTCAACTCTTGGGAATCCAATAAGTCCTTTTGGTATGTTACCTTTGCCCAAATGCTGTTTGGGTGCTTATTTTCTGATTTGAAAGTCTATTTGAAGGACTAGAGATTTTGGAGGTTTTTTGTTACTGTACTAGTGTTATATCAACTATTGCAAGACGCAATATAATTATGGTTATCATCCCTTTCAATTTATTATAAACTCAACTAGAAGAATTTTGCACAGGAATTGACATGTTGATCTTAACTTTTTGTACGAAGAGGAAAATAGAGAAGCTGATTTTTTTGGCTAGGTTGGCTTATAAGCAAATTTTTTACTTTAATCTACTTTTTTTTTTTTTACCATCTACCCTTTTTTGGAGGTGAATAATGTTGATTTGTAGTTTTCTTCTATTTGTATTTTTTTCAATATGGAATGATCTGTTTCCTGCTTTCATTAAAAAAAAAAAATTAACTCCCTTTTTGCCAATGTTGCCCCTTGCTTTCATTAAAAACAAACATTTTTTTTAAAAAAAACCTTTAGTTGGATTGTAATGCTAACTGTACCTTTTTTTTTTGGCACAACTCTAATTTGTACTTTGAATTGATTGTGGAAAAACAATTTTACATACTCATCTGGTCCTTAATGTAAGACCCATTTAACTAATTTGATTAGATTAAGGAAGTTAGGTAAGTTAGTTAATTATAAGAAAAGTGACACATTTTTCCTAAAACACCACAATCATCTTTCTTACTACCACATCTCCCTCTTCTACTTGATTATGGTTAAGGAAGTATCTATAGGGATAATTTAGAGAAAACTGATAAAGATGAAAAATGGGTCTTATATTTAGGACCAAAACCACCTTAAGAATTGGGTCCTATATTAAGGACCGGAGGAGTATTAGAAAAGTTTTATTTCATAAAGTGTAAAAATAATTTTTAAAGTTAAAACAAAATCACCGCCAAAATGTTTCTTTTTGTTTTTTTTAAAGTACATGTATCTTTTTATTGGAAGTATTATAAATATACTGAATGTAGGTATCTATCTCAATGAAGATTTATATATTAGTTTATCATATTATAAGATATTAATTTTTTTTTGTTAGACTCAACTTCTGTTTAATTGAATTTTTTTTTTTAATCCAATCTCTCTTTGGTCTAGATGATCGAACTTAGATTCACCAATTTCAGGCCTATTGTTGAATGTTGAAATTAGGATCTCGTTCAAAGCTTGCCGGGCCAACCATTTTTATTTAAACCCATTCGTATTAAACTAATAAATGAGTTATTTGATCAAACCCATAAGCTCATCCAATTAATGAGCAATTGGATTAATTCAATAAACTATCATTCATTTTCATTTTAAATAACAGAGTTTTCTCTAGCACTCACTTTTTCTCTGACTTGGGCTTTCTTAATAAGAAGGATTCTTCCCTTGTGTTTTTTGTAATGGATAGAATTATAGAAATCCATAGTGATTTAACTAGACTTAAAATTAAAAAAGAACTTACAAAGTATTACAACATATTCAAAAATAATAAACCATGATGCATAATATTAAAAAAAAATCCATGATAACAAAAGGGAGCATTATTAATGCTTGTTTTGGATGGCTTTTAATTGGCCAAAACTATAGTTTGTAACCCTTAAAAGCTAGTTGGAAGTTAAAAAAAATATAATCGGATGAAAGTTATATTTGCTAATGGCTTTTTCTTCAAAACTCTAGTTAATTTTAAAGCTGATTCTTGTAGCTTTACCCGCAAATGGAAATCAATATATCCATGGAGTTTTTACGTATTAATCACCTGATATACTCAAAACTACTCAAAATCTGTTTGGATAAATTTTACAAAATTGAAGTCACCATAAATTACAATTTACAAATTGAAATTGGGCTAAAAGCAACGGTAATATTATTTATGTTTACTTTTTTCTAAGATTTTATTGATATATTTTAAATATTTAACAAAATGCTGAAACACTACAATGTAGGAAGTATTTCCTAAAATTCTACACTGGAAATTGTTTGCCTATGAAGAGTTAAGATTTGTAAGAAACTGTTCACCTCAATGAAGTTGTAGTATTATGGAGTCCAATTTGTAGTTGTTGCATTTCATAGTTGTATTGTCGGTGTTGTGTTTCATAGTTGTATTGCGTAATGATTTCTCGAATGACTAGTTTCATAGTTGTATTGTGTAGTGATTTCTCAAATGACTAGGTGTGACATGAATTGATTGCTAACAATCAAATTATCTTAGTAGATAATGCCATTTTATAATACAAAAATAGATAAGATAAATTGAAGTAAGCCATATTTCGAGTGTTGTTAAGTAATGTTTTAAAATCATTGACGCATTTTAGGAGATTCATATAACTACTAAATTATCTCGGCATTAGTCATTTTATGAAGAAAACTCTTGTATCATAGTAAAGACATGACAATTATATGAGGGTTTTGTCCTACATTTTCTTCATCTTTTTTTATAAAAGTAATGCTAAAATTTGCACAATTTCAATAATAAGTACATACATCAATATTTGGTGGGTAAATTTAGCAAACCTAAAACTAAAGGCAGGAGAGAGGGTCGATGTAAGAATGTGAATATAGAGACGTAGATTGTTACGATGCTAGCATAGGGAAGTGGTCAGTGCTCACAAATGTATTAATAATAAGCATTCTGTCATCTCATTGTTAGTCAATCAAATTGGTGGCATTAGATAATTCTCTGCACAGGTGAACTAAAATTCTTAATGTCCAACTAAACTTTTCAACTTCTAGAAAATTATGAAGTAATAGAAGGTTAAGTACAACCTATTACCCAATCTATATAGCATGAGATATTTGCTAATAAACTTGAGAAAGTATCCACAAGTAAATTGTTAAACTTGTAGGAATCTTTTGGTAGGTGATCAAAATGCTCTTCTAACCAACTTATAATCAACTGGTGGGATCTCAAACAAGAAATTTATGCAAGAATATTGCACATGGGAGAATCTTATAATGACAAGATAAAACTGAAATTGTACAAAAGGCCAACAATTTCACTTTTCAATTAAGAAACATAAATATCACATTTGTCACCACTAAAAATGGGTATAAGTTGTTTTTGGGTGAACAATTTTCTATATGTCAGACTTAGGTTTACTTCAAGTATGAGTGTGAGGTGTACTTTTGCTTTTGTCCAGTTTTCACTTTAATTTTGTGTGCTTTTGCTTTTATCAGGAATATCTACTTTTATAAAGTAAGGTTGTATTATTGAGTATAATAATCTAAGTTTGTCTTCTAGTTAGTCAGAAAACCTATACAAACGAGCCTATGGTTTTTAAAAAAGACATCGAGTGTTGTAATTGCTTCTCATAAATGAAAATATGTTTTCCATAATATTTCTCTAAAATTTTATTTCTTTCTGAAAACTTGTTTAATCTGTCTTTAAAATTCGAGTACGCTCTATGCTTGCCTTATATGAGGATCATGTATATTAAAAGAATCTTACCATAATCATGTGAGATGGTCTCTTTTAGTTGAAGAGTCCTTAGTTTGAAGTTTTACAAGTTGAGATTTTAACATGGTATGTGTGAAACTTGAAGAGTTGTCTATACAGACTTTGACATAGAAAGACTTGTAAATCTCTAGACCAAGTCTTAGATACTTCAAAAGACTCACTTGCATGAATTTAACTTTTTCAAACGGTAAATAATTTTCAGTGTAGTGCATTGATAAATACTTTTCACAACATATCATCTCAATATTTTCGTTTATAATGCATTGATAAAAACAGGCTGCCATTTGTCATTCCTGATTACTTCTCTAGTCCAAAATGTAAGTCTTATTTTATAGTGTAAATATTTAGATTATAAAATAAATCTTACATTTATATTACAAAATAGACATTATATTTAGAATATGAGGAGTATTATTTATTTATGCGCATTTTCCTACTACTAGAGGGTGTTTGGGAAACATTAGTACCAATGAAAATAATGTTTTTACGCAATCCGAAACAAAATTCGTTTCGTATACTTATCTCAAACATTAAAAATCTAATCCAAATATTTGCTGGAGACATTTTTCTGTGCAATCCTGCAATGCATGGAGCTTGGGGAGCTCACTGTAGATTTCAGAATAAAAAACAAAATTTAATCAAACGAATATTACTTCTTTCCTTTTTCGGAGACAATCCAGAATATCAAAAGCCATCACCCTTTAGAAACGCAACCCAATATGATTTGTTTATTTTTTCCTGGCAAGAATTATAAAATAAAAAAGATTTATATTTCTTTGTTTAATTGCCATCTTTGAATTCCAATTTTCCTTCGAGGTTTCGACCGTTCGACGCTCACTTCTTCCCCAAAATTTCCTGTCAACCCTAGCCAGCCACCGTTTGCCGAGCCCCTGTAGTGCATCGTCGTCGACCCGAAGTCTTGGTTCCAGATCAACGGTAACAAGTAAGAACAATGTGGAGGAAGCTTTTGTGTTTATGAATTTGGTTTTGTTTTCTTGTTTCTGCACAATATGTTGAACTCAATGATCTTGGTGTCGCGAATTTTTTTGATTGGTTTTCGCAAAAAAAATTCTTAGAAGGTGTTGCATTAGTGCCCAAATATTAAGTTTATATGGTTTTGTTTCGGGAGGAAAGTTTAAGAAGTTAAGGCTATGTCTGATAGGAGGGAGTGAGAATTAAAGAAAGGATCAAGGGAAAACGACAGTTGATTTTCAACATATTTCTTATTCATTCTTGTGATACTTTCATAGGAATTGAGTTGTTCATTGCGAAAACTTTTCATAATTGACGTCGAGATTGTTGAAGTTTGAGATTAACCTGTTTATTTGGCATCTTGACCCTTCATTGTGCTGAGTACTGTTTTGGTAGTGGAAATTGAAGAGACTGTGCCTAACATCCTTTTTATGAATTCTCATTTTTTTTCCAAACGCTCTGTTTTACAGGGGATTTCAGTTAACTCTTGCATATTTTGGATCTGAGCCATATAAATGGCTGATAATTCGGGAAATGAATCTGGAAGCTCTTCGACCTTGAAAGAAGCCGAGAAACCTCAGATTCAACCCATAAGATTGCCCACAGTTGAGGAAATTCGTGGTCAAGACATTTGGAACAATTGTGCAGTGCGTAGCGTCGTAAGTGGAGTGATGGGTATGACAGTAGCAGCCTCATTCTCCAATTTTTTGATTTCAAAGCATAATTTTACCTCTACATAAATTGAATTGTCCGGCTCCAGATGTGATTTAATAAACATTCATCTTCACCCTAGACATGGAAAGCTATCTATGGCCACATATTTATTTTATCATTTAATGTAATGTTCTTAGGAGGTGGGATTGGCTTGTTCATGGGTTTGTTTCTCGGATCCATGGACACGCATCTGATGGAGGATGAAATGACTGGGAGGCAAAAACTAATATATCAAGCAAAGCAGATGGGACGAAGGAGCTTGAGTTCAGCCAAAGCATTTGCTGTCATGGGTTTGATATTCTCAGCAGCTGAATGTGTTGTTGAGAAGGTGCGACTCTCATGAAGTTTTTGATTGAAGATTTTTATTAGATTAAACTTGTCAGGTTATTTTTCTTTCTTTTTTTAATAATATCTTTTTCAGGCACGAGCTAAACATGACACAACAAATACAGTTGTTGCTGGATGTGTTACTGGAGGTGCTATATCAGCAAAAGGTAACTCCTCCCCAATTCGAACTATACTTGCTTTTTTCATTTTTAAATTTCCTTTTTACATTCTCTATATGTGGTGCTTTCTAGACCTATTTACTTTCCATATGTGCTGCCCAACTGTATAACCTTTTACCTTTCTTGGGCCAGAAACCGAGTAATAGAAACAACCAGGACATATTAGAGCTCAAGGTTTACTTACTCTTGGTTAATTGGAGCTTAGGGATGAGGGAGATAGATTCTTAAGGTTCATTTTCATAAAGAGGAGTAAAGTGCTTTAAAAGGTTACTTGACAGTCTGGAGAAATTGAAAATTGGTTTAAGGGGGAAAAACAAGTATTCTAGGCGGGAAAATAGTCTGCTAGTACATATCTTCAGGCGTCTGGTAGTTCTAAGCAAGTCTCTCTTCCAAAACGGATAAAGGAATTCAAAATGGCTTCAACAATTTGGTAGAGATGTAAGTATAAAAACTAGATATGGCAATTGGCAAAGGATCTAAAATTATATACAAAAAGAAATGGGGAGCACAATAACTGGAGAATTCATCAGTGCTGATAACTGCTGAAGCCTTTCCAGTATTGGCATTTATGGAAAGAAACAAAGCTATTCAGTCCTGCCTGAGAGTACTGAAGTGCTCTGAAACTGATAGCTCAAGAGCCAAGCCAAGTACAGGAAAATGGATCAACAGAAAAAATTATGAAGATAACCTGCAAGAAAATAAAGGATAAACAAGCAGAAAGCAAAATAGAGTTCTAGCAGCATGCAAAGTTAGGTTTCTTCCGGTTCTTTGCTGTAATTTTCACATCAGCTAATGCTATCAGACCTCCCTCTTGAGCCATCTCTAAGAGACTGCCTTCTCTCTCATATACCTCAGTCCGTATACTTGTAATACGCTGGAGTTAGTTTTCCTCGGCATTTGCCATGTTTACCCCCATCCACCTGTCCAGCCCTCTTGCTTTAGCATGCACCTTGAAGTCATTAGGCTTCATCAGTTACTGCTAATCATGCACATAATTAGAACTGATTGAGTAGAAAGCAGTTTCAGTGACGTCCACTGTAGCATCTACACTGTACATATCGTTACCTGGTAATGGATGTTAAACGCTAAAACGATTGTGTTTATTATGCAAATTCACAAACAACCTGTAGAGTCAATTCATACAGCCATACAGGTGCAAACTAATCCTGAAAAGGAAAAACATAGCATGACCATGACAAATATCACCAGTGAAAATTAGTTGTTCAAAACCACGAATGTCAAATCCTTCATAGTTGATAGTCGATGCTCATTATTTGAACATTTTATCCAAAATAAATAAATAAAGCCTCAACAGCATAGAATTTATTGATAAATAGAACGTGAACTGTAAAAATAGCAGTTACTTGTCTTTTATCACTAGTTTACAACTATTCTCAGCTTCTATATTTTAGCTTTGCTTTATAAGAAAGGGATTTATGCAAGTTTTGGACTATTTTCTCCAACGTGACACTGGTTCACCTATTTATAGGATAATTTGTAGCATATGTTTTGGAATCTAGGCTGCAGTAAGAGTTTAAATGGCCCAATAAGTGGGGACAGAAAACTTGCTAAACTTGCATAAACAGGAAAGCTACATGCAAATTTAAAGGATTTAGAGTTTGACCATCAAGTTTTGGGGATCCGAGTATACAACATTAGCTTTAGACTTGTAAGGAGTTTAAGAGTTAACTCTATAATGTGCAAGTGCTGGAGTGAATCCTTTGGTTATATTTCAGAAAGTTCTTTAGTATTTCCTTTTTCTATTTGTTTTTTATCCAAGTGTAATTGCAATCGTGGCTGGAGGAATAGTGTATTAGAGGCTGTAAAGGGGAAAATCAACTAAGAGAAAAATAAATGGACAAAAGAAATTAAGCAAAAGGAAACGAAGACAAGTTGAAACTTATTCAAGAAATCAGAAGATGAAATGTATGGATTTACTAATTATATTATTCCGTTCTGGCTTTATCTCAATCTTATCTGTTACCATTCTTTTGTTTTCTGGTTCTAGGTGGTCCTAAAGCGGCATGCGCCGGTTGTGCTGGTTTTGCAGCATTCTCAGTCGTGATAGAGAAATTTCTAGAGGGCCATGATTAAGTTAATTAACTTCAGCCAAGCTTGTTTGATTTATTATCTAGGTTGAATAGATTGAAGCTGAGGATCTTTCGCCCATCAATGAAGGGATTGAAGGGACATGCTAGGGAGCACACAGAATTTAGGATCTTTTTTCACACTCATAATTTATTGTATACCATGATGTCTCTACGGAGAACTCTGATCTAAAATGATACACATTAGCAATACTTCCCTTGAGGTTTCCCTGAAAGTCTTATTTTGGGAAACCTATTTTACAGTGTTTGGCATACTAGATTTGAAGTGAGGTTTACAAGGAAATTTAATTTTTGGCGGGAATGAAGACATTTGATTATTATGTTTTTGACTTCTTGTAATCATTATTTAATAATATTTATTTTTTTTATTTTCATAATAAGGGGATGAAACTATATCTCTTGATCTTGAAATTATCGTTGTATTTTATTCTACATATTCCCCAAAAAAAAAAGTGTGCGATGAACAATTATTCTTCCAAAGTAAAAAGAACATTTGATGTCTGCTGGAAGAATAAGGATTGATAGAAGGGCAAAGGTAGAGCTTTCTCTGTTTTTCTTTTTTTAAAACTTTTTTAATACATGCTGGAAGAATACATTTGACTCTTATCAAATTTGAGCATTGTCGGTTTTGGGAATAGTTTTCTTAAACAAGTGTTTTTGCATTTATACATATTCAAACTTGAGACCTTTTGTATACTTTTAAGGAGTCAAAATTTCTTATTGGGACCAACGTTTTTAGAGTAAAAGATTAGAGTATGGTGAGTGTTATTCTTTCTCTCTTCTTAATTACAGTTTTAAATTATTGAAATCAAATTTTAATAATATAGATTAAATTATGCTTTTGAAAATATCAAATCCAAATTATTAAATATAAATCAATGGTTTGCAATTGCAATGATTTCTCCATTCATTTCTCTGCTTGAGTCTCTATAATAAATGTATAATGATGTATGAGTCATAAGTGACTCAACAAACTAATTTAGATTTGAAGTATTGCCAAGGTTTATTAGTTTGCTATTGGGAAACAATGAGATTTGTATTCATCATGTGACTATAAGTTTGACCTGGATAAATTTGATTTCAAGTGAACTTTCCTCCATACAAACATTTTATTTTCAGTAAAAAAAAAAAAGAACATTTTATTAGGCAGCCTAAAATATTCCTAAACAAGCTATAAATTTATCAACAAATTTATAATATTGTAGCTTCGTTTAAAATTTTAAAATCATATAAATTTCATAAAAAATTGCAATACATATGCACAAAATATTTATAGTTAATAATTTATTATTTTAAAAAAAGAAATAGTAACCTATTACAAAATAAGATCTGCTTGAATACATAATTACATACTGAATAAATAATGATAGGAAATTAAATTTTTATATAATACTCTTCTAGTACTAAATATAAGACGCATTTTGTAATATAATTTATATTATAAAATGGGTTTTATATTTAGAACCGGAAGAATATATTAATAATTTATTTAATTACAATGCAAACATCAAATTTTATCTGAAGTTGTTACACATTCCTAGTTCTATATATCAAATTTTTTAATTTTTTTTTTTTTTGGAGCAGGCATGATCAGATACGCTTAAACTACGCATGATATTTTGACTAATTTTTTTTTTATGTCTGCCCTGAATTAATTATAATGTCCTTTTTTCTACTCATTATATTTATTGACCATACTACATTTTAGCCAACTTTTTAGTGTAGGTGATTAAGTGGTCTTGCTAATTTTTTAACCAACTTCTTAATATAAAAAATGTCTAGTATAATAAATATAGGTTTTATTCACAGGAACGCAATGAGCTCCCATCTCCGTCCGGATATGCATTAAATTAATCATTCCGTAAAAAACTGCTGTTGTGCTTGTCACTTCGAGTGAGTAAAGATTGCTGTTGGTTAATGATGGTTTGGGCTTTTGATGTGAATAAGGTATTGTTAATCCAATTTCTCCTTGAATTGAGAACATAGCAGAGAAACTCAAACCCATGAAAGCAATTTCACGGTTGTTGCCGTACCTGAAGCGATTTCCTTGTTCGTCCTGCCTCACATCTCTTGCATCCACACGTAGTTCAACTGTAAATTCTTCGTCACTGCTCAATGATTTCGCCAACTTTTGCTACAAGAGAGACCTTCCCAGAGCCATGCGAGCCTTGGAAGCCATGGAAAGGCACAAAGTGTGGGCTGATGCGATCACTTATTCCGAGCTTGTTAAAGGTTGCTTGGCTCGTGGGGCTATCAGTGAAGGTAAGCGCGTTCATAAACACATTTTCTCTGATGGGTATGAGCCAAAGACGTTCTTAATCAATACCATGCTCAACATGTATGTGAGATTCAATCTCTTGGAAGAAGCACAGGTACTGTTCGAAAAAATGCCTGAAAGAAATGTTGTTTCGTGGACAATAATGATATCCGCTTACTCTAACTCTAAGCTCAATGCAAGGGCCTTGAATTTTTTGACACTTATGCTTAGAGAAGGTGTCATGCCTAATATGTTCACGTTGTCTTCTGTTTTGAGAGCTTGTGAGAGGCTACGTGATATCAAGCAACTGCATTCTTGTATAACAAAAGTAGGATTGGAGTCTGATGTATTTGTTCGGAGTGCTCTTATTGATATTTACTCAAAATTGGGTGAGCTGCAAGAAGCATTAACTGTTTTCAATGAGATGGTGACTGGAGACTCTGTTGTTTGGAACTCTATCATTGGGGCTTTTGCTCAGCACAGTGATGGAGATGAAGCGTTGTACCTTTATAAGAGCATGAGAAGAGCTGGTTTTCTTTCTGATCAGTCATCGCTTACGAGTGTTTTGAGAGCATGTACTGGTTTGGCAATGTTAGAATTAGGACAGCAGGTCCATGTTCATGTTCTGAGGTTTGACCAGGATCTGATCCTCAACAATGCACTTTTGGATATGTACTGTAAGTGCGGTGGTTTGGAGGATGCAAAGTCAATTTTTAATCGGATGATTGAGAAGGATGTAATTTCTTGGAGTACCATGATTGCTGGGTTAGCCCAAAATGGTTGTAGCATAGAGTCACTTAACTTATTCGAGTACATGAAAACCTCTGGTCCAAAACCAAACTACATCACACTTGTTGGGGTTCTGTTTGCATGTAGTCATGCAGGGCTTGTAAATGAAGGTTTGTACTACTTTCATTCCATGAAGGAACTTTATGGGATTGATCCTGGAAGAGAGCATTATACTTGCATGCTTGATCTTCTTGGAAGAGCTGGGAAACTTGATGATGCAGTTAAGTTAATTAATGAAATGAATTGCAAGCTAGATGTTGTGATGTGGAGGACTTTGCTTGATGCATGCAGGGTCCATCACAATGTGGATTTAGCCACGCTAGCTGCCAAAGAAATACTTAAGCTGAGTCCACAAGATACAGGAGCCTATGTACTTTTATCTAATATCTATGCAAATTCAAAAAGGTGGGATGATGTTGCAAAAGTAAGGAGGAGTATGAGAGCAAGAGGCGTTAGGAAAGAACCTGGATGTAGCTGGATTGATGTCAATAAGCAGATACATGCTTTTACTTTGGGAGGTACATCACACCCTCAGATAAATCAGATCAATAGACAGTTGAATGAGCTTATTTCTCGACTTACTAGTGTTGGTTATGTTCCTGACACAAATTTTGTCTTGCAAGATCTTGAAGAGGAACAGGGAGAAAATTCCCTTCGATACCATAGCGAGAAATTGGCAATTGTCTTTGGTATAATGAACCATCCCAGGGAGAAAACCATTAGAATAGGGAAGAACCTAAGGATATGTGGAGATTGTCATTTATTTGCAAAACTTGTAGCAAAGTTAGAGCAGCGGCATATTGTAGTAAGGGATCCTATTCGTTACCATCATTTTCAAGATGGGATCTGCTCTTGTAATGATTATTGGTAGTGCCAGAGGTGGGCTAGTCCATACTCTGAGAGATATAAGAGAGAGAATTTCCAACCACCCCTGGGGGCCTCGACCAAATGAACAATCAGCTCTTGTTAATAGAAAGTGAAGTGTGGGTTCAAGGATTAAACGATCGGACATCTCACTGCTAACAGGAGGGTGTTTGATTCCTAAGATCATTATGGCGCTTGGGGAGCCATATTGGTAGCTAAGTGACGCACTTTGTAAGAGCTTGTTAGGGGTTAGTTTTTCTGCTCTCAGCTTGTGGGTGAGCCCAATCCCTTGGCTAAAATTTTGTTTTTAAAAAAAAAAAAAAAGCAAAGGAAGAAAGAAAGGGAAGCATGTACAAGTGGTATTGTGCTTATGAATGTATTTGATAGGGTGAATAACCTTCCTGTTTAGAAATTCTTCACCATTTTTTCTCGTGTATTTTTCACCTTATAATGGTTCATTTATGACCTTAACTATCACTTGAATCCTTTCATTTTTGAATCATGGATTTTTGTCTATGCAGTTTCATTTTTGGAAATAAATAACAACTGGATGAAAGATCGTTGTAAAATTTTGCCATGGAATGCTGATGAAATAAATTCTCCTTGACTCTCTTATTTTACTATTCCAAATATCCTCAAATGATAGGAAACTTTATGAGTTACTCCTCTGATCTTATTTATAGGGTAGAGAGAGAAGACATTTTTGGTCTTATTTATAGGATAGTGATAAAACTTTTTTATATGGATGTATAATTTTATGATTTATTTATTATTGTGTTTGACTTGGTTTACATGATGTATAATGTGTGCTACCTTTTTCTTTTATGAGAAAAGAAAGAGAAAAAAACATGAAAAGAACCTATCCTACAGCATCGTATCTAAGAGCAGGAACAATGAAATCAGGAGGGGAATGGAAAAAGTGGATGCCCTCCTCAACTTTCAGTGCCGCTTTAGCCAAAGAGTCCGCCACTAAGTTCACCCCCCTACTGCACCAGTTGATGCGTACATCCCAGTCTCGCTGTAGCAGCTTCCTTATCTCATTTAACAGACCAACCTCAACATGTTCATCATCCCAACCCATCTCTATTAACTCCACCGCTTCCCAACAATCAATTTCAATAATCACTCGGTGCCATCACACATCCCAGGCTCTTTTGAGGCCCCAAAGAACGCCTCATAGTTGTGCATGGAGGCTGCTCCCCTATCCAATACGAAACATAAAACCACGTGTCCATCATGGTCTCTTGCAATAGCAGCACAAGCTGCCACACCCGTCGGCTCAACGCAAGAATCGTCCACACACTACCAGAAAAAAGGCTTTTAACGGCGGTTAAAAGTGGCTTTTAACGGCGGTTTTGAAGGCGTAGTTGTTAAAGGCGACGTTGAAAGGCAAGGAAAACACGGCGGTTTTTAACCGCCGTAGAAAGTTGACTTTCCACGGCGGTTCTACAGTTAACCGCCGTGGAAAGTTGACTTTCCACGGCGGTTCTACAGTTAACCGCCGTGGAAAGTCAACTTTCCACGGCGGTTAATTGTAGAACCGCCGTGGAAAATGGTTTTAACGGCGGTTATACATATAACCGCCGTTAAATTTTTTTTTTTTTTTTAAATTCTGCGAAATTTTCGTGTTTACCACCCTGCAGTTTACAGCTCCAAACAAATGTAGGCAGTGCAGATCACGCAGAACAAGATCAATTAGCTAGTTAATATACAGCAATGAAATTGTTTTTTACACAATTCGAAAATAGGAAAACCGGCCAACATAATAGAACTAAGTGGTAACCAAGGAACACGTATTGGCTAGCTAGGTCCAACAATTCTGAAATAGAAGTAACTACTTCTTTGTACAATGGAAATCATGAACAATATAAGAGGGAACCGAGAGAAAGCATCTAACAATGAATTTTTTGACAAATAACCTATCTATTTGAAAGCTAAATTTCAATTTTTTCTACCAATGTTGTTGACAAAGTGTCCCTCATCAAGTTGATGTCATCCATGAGATATGGCGCAGTATTTTGAAATATCTGTTAATCAAAAATAACATAGTAAACTTAGTCAAAAATGTGAAATAAATTGAAGAACGTCATGCAACGTAACTCATCTTTACCTCGTTTAATTTCTCAGTCGTTCCTGTCTCAATTATGTCATTCATGTAGCGGATGACATAATATCCACACTCAACATGTCCTTGTTGACAACGATACTTAAAAAATAAGATATAAAATTGAATATTAGACATTATTGATTATAAACATTAACTTTAATTCATCAAAAAATGTTTAAAAGTTAGTTCAAAACAACATATACCTGTGGAAGAATCCATGTTGGTGCTTGTCTATTTTGTTTAATCGCCACGACATTAAAACTATGAAAAGCCCTATCAACATTATAAGAGAAAATGATATTAGAGCATGCTTGTATAAACTTCACAAGTAATAAATATATAAATAAAAACTAACGTGTCGATGACATCTTTGGTTTCTTCGGATGGACTTCCACAGAGTGAATCGAACCAGTAAACTTTGTTGTCAAAAGGGGCACAAACAATTAGAGTCCAATGATAACTGCAAAAGGCAAACCATGTTAATTATAACCCGACACATACAACTTGTATATCTCAAATACAATAATACACTTACCCTTCCACGTAAGGTGCAAAATATATTTGCTTTTTGGTCTGACTCATTACGGTCATAATGTAGATTGACCTTGCTTCCACAGTATTAAATTCTTTCTGCACCCTTTGAGGACACATAAAGCCATATGTTCTTTCAAGTCCTCCGTTTCGACAGATTTGATTAAAATGCCTGTTGTTCAAGTAAAAAACATTAGGACATGCATGAAGTATAATATGTAATAAGAAAATGATATTGTAACTTACAAAATAGCAAGCTGCATGAAGGCTATATCAAGCTCCTCAAAGTTGAGGAACTGAACGAGGTCCCTCTTGTCAATGGTGAAGTCGTATGTTATATCTGAACCCACAACCCCCAACGGCATCTTGAAAGTCACAGGCTTATCCATGTTTGGCACTATGGAATGAAGAACCTCCAAACTGGAATACATAAGCGCAACATCACTAGGAAGAGGCAAGAGTACAGGATCAGATGATGCGCTCGTTGTGGCCTTCTTTGCTGCCGCCTTCTTCACTATTGGCTTTGTAATAAGTCTCTTTGGCCACAAAATGAAATGTCCTTTAGCTTGGGCCAAGAGTCGAACCTCATCAGTAGGATTAGGCACTGGTGTACCCCCCTGACCACGAACAATCCTCTCCACTGTCACCCTTGCTTGATTGCTCGGAATTTTGTTGCCGTGAATCGTTGTGCCCATGAATGCTCGACCATTAGCAACATGAACAGGTGAATTTTCATAATCTACATAGAGAGAACACGGCATCCCATTGTCTTCGACAGGGTCAGGGCTAGGGTCAGGGTCAGACACTGTCAGTGGCACAGTCTGATTATTACTGCCCTTTCCGCTTTTTATCACAGGTGAACCCTGAAACATAATATGAAATTAGTTAAGAAACATTAAATAAGTTTAAATGGATCAAATGAATCTTTAGAAGATTTAAAAAGATGTGTGATTATTACCTGGGAAGGTTCAGATACTCGGGGCATCTGGAATCCGCTCGTACCCATCATCATCAAAGTCTGTTGAAACTTGGCATCGAATTCATCACGCATCTTTTGCATCTCTGCCATGTGTTGTTGACTTAGTTCAGCTCGAACTCTCTCTGTTTCTTCTTGTAGTCGTTGGTCGAGCTCCTCTTTAGATACCATGTTAGCGGAGGATGATCTGGTGCTTCTTCGTGAAGCAGAGCCAAAAAATTCTTTAATACCAATCCCTTTAGGGGCCCCTCGGACTCTTCCGGGATGGTCAGCCTTTCCAATAGCAGTGGCC
The DNA here is from genome assembly GCF_004799145.2 of Neltuma alba. Lineage (NCBI taxonomy): Eukaryota > Viridiplantae > Streptophyta > Magnoliopsida > Fabales > Fabaceae > Neltuma > Neltuma alba. Next base: position 151,420 of record NW_021636091.1, read on the forward strand.
AAGATATCCATCCGTCCTTGAGGGATGAATGTACCTTGAGATAGTTGCTCCTCAAGTGTATCCTATATCATTAAAACAACAAATTCAATTTAAGATAATTGAAAAAAAAATCAATGAAGCATAATTCTTAAATATTACTTACAATCCTCTCAGCAACAGTAGCAGACTGTGGAGTAATGTATTGACCCTTTTTAATCCTCGCCGCCTTCCATTTTTCTTGGCGAGAAGGACGCTCAATGGATGGCATGTAGCCAGTAGGATCTGAAGCAGCAGCCATCTGTGCATTCTTCAGTCGTTCCTCCATCATACTTCTTTCCAACCCACCATACCCTGCACGAGACATGGTATGTGGGTATACATTCTGCTCAGATATTTGTTTGTTCTTCTGACTCAATGCCTATGACAATGAAACCAAATCGACAAAATTAGTTTAGGTAAATAAAATATGACCTGATTAAAAATTAAGTTTGAAGAAACCAAACCTGAAATGCGGGGTCTTCACGTTGCTTCACAAAATTCTCCCATGCCTCATCGCTAATAAACTGGTATCGTTCCTTATGCACACCCTTTCTTTTTCCATTAATATATGTGTTGTAAGCATGGACTTAAAATCCCTCCACCGTTCAGCAATTTGCTTCAACAGACGGTCTCTCATTTGTTTAGTGGCAGGAATATCAAATGTCAGCTGCATGCAATACAATAATAGCATAGAGTTATAAAGTAAATAAACAACTATAATTGAAACAAGTAGAGAAAACAATGCACAATATACCAATATATCCTCCCAAAGGTTTTTCTTCAAATCTTTGTCCACCTTCTTCCAGTTAGGAATGTCAATGCTAATTTTACTGCGTGCGAGATAACCCACATAACTAGTAAATTGAGCCCCATCCTTTCCTATAGGCTTCAGATCATCATCAAATTCCACTGTAATCCTCGTAGGCTGTGTGCTCTCATCACGTAAAGCTAAATGCCTCATATGGGTTGGCCCTCTACCCTTTCTCCGCTAGTATAAAAGAGTTGTCATCACCAGAACCTGTTGACCGGATCCGTCCATTTCCTGTTTAAAGAATAAGGAATTAATAAATGTAAGAATAAAAAATATCAAGTTAATATAAAACACTATATTATTAAGTATATTAGCAAAAAAATTATCAAAAAATTCATTTGAGGCTTACAACGATTATCCTCCCAAATTCCTTCACAATGATCATCTCTAACAGCATAGTCATCATCTACCAAATCTAATTCAACTGCTTTAGGTCGAGTAGCTGTGAAAGGCGGGGTTTCATCAAGATTAAGCTCTAAGTCACCATCATCTCCACCAACTCCTTGCCTTTTACCTTGAAGCACGATAGACAATTTCTTTTTGCTAGATCGGGAACGAAGAACACTTGTTTTGCTTGACTTGCCAAAATAAATGGCTCGTCTCCGTATCCAAACCTCTCAAGATCGACCGAAACAAATCCAAATTCTTCATCCACTTGCACAGCATTACTATTAACCCACTTACATTTGAAGACGGGAACTTTAAACTTGGTATAACTAACCTCCCATATCTCTTCTATTATTCCATAATAGGACATTGCCGCCAACATTGGGTTTCTGTCTTTAGAACTAGCAAAATGCATGGCTTCCGCTACTACCATCACCCCACTATTCTGCATAGTACTCTTATCGTCTTGGGTTTTTGTGTAAAAAGAATAACCATTTATATCATATCCACCCCAACACAAAACCTCAAAAGAAGGCCCTGCAGCTAGCCTCTGTATTGTCTCAGAAGGATTGCCATCTTTTAACACTTCTCGCTTGAACCACTCTGCAAATGACTTATTATGTTCATTAGCTAGTTGCATGTCACTCTTTCTTGGATTCAAGTTCCTCAGCATATTCTTGTGAGCATTTAAGTACGGCAAAACTTCATCCGTGTTGTTTAAAATGTATAGATGTGCCTGCATTACAACTTCTCTTGACATAGACCTCACTATGACACCCCGTGTTCCCTTGCTTCTTCTCCCTTGATCATGTCGAGATTGAGGAAGACCAACTGCCTTTACCCTGTCAAGATATGCGTTACAAAACTCAACTGCCTCCTCAGCTACATATCTCTCAACAATTGATGCCTCAGGCCGATAAGGATTCTTAGAGTACCCTTTTAGGATTTTCATGTATCTCTCAAAAGGGTACATCCATCTTAAACACACAGGGCCACAAAGTCTTATCTCTCGCACAAGATGAGCTATCAAGTGGACCATAATATCAAAAAATGATGGAGGAAAATGCATTTCCAATTGAGAGAGGATCACATAACCTTCATTTTCTAATTCATCCAACTCAGCAGGATCAATGACTTTGCTGCAAATGGCACTAAAAAACATACAAAGTCTTGTAATAGTATTTCTCACATCGGTTTTCATAATGCCTCGAATAGCAAGTGGAAGTAATTGTTGCATCAACACATGACAATCATGAGACTTCATTCCCGTTATCTTCAAATCTTGCATTGAAACAAGTTTGCTTAAATTAGAAGAATAACCTTGTGGCACCTTAATAGTATTGACAAAACCACAGAAACTTCTTTTCTCTTCTTTTGATAATGTGTGCGCAGCTGGATGTAAATAAGCCCTCTTACCATCTCTTTCTTGTGGGTGAAGAACATTTCTTATTCCAATTTCGACTAAGTCTCGTCTTGTATTGATTCCATCTTTAGTCTTTCCACTTATATGCAAAAGTGTACCAACAAGACTCTCACATACATTCTTCTCCACATGCATCACGTCTAGACTATGCCTCACATCAAGACTTCGCCAATATGGAAGATCAAAAAAGACAGATCTTTTTTTCCATATATTTCTCTCACTGGCAGTCTTCTTCTTCTTCTTCTTACCGAAGACCACATTAATTCCCTCCACCCGCTGATAAACTTCTTCTCCAGTTAATGGTCTTGGAGCCATTTCATATTCTTGTGAGCCATTAAATGCCTTTTTCAATCTACGGTAAGGGTGATACCGACTAAGAAACCTTCTGTGACCAAGATATACTGTCTTCCTGCCATGTTTAAGTTGCATATAGTGGGTGCCTTCTTCACATATCGGGCATGCTTTATGCCCCTTAACACTGTATCCAGACAAATTTCCATATGCTGGAAAGTCATTTATCGTGGTGAAGATCATGGCACGTAAATTGAAGGTCTCTTGTTTATATGCATCAAACACATCAACACCTTCCTCCCATAATTTCTTCAGATCCTCAATCAAAGGTGCCAAATACACATCAATATCGTTTCCCGGTTGTTTTGGCCCCGAGATCATCAAAGATAGCATGATATACTTTCTTTTCATACATAACCAAGGAGGCAAGTTGTAAATTACGAGGAGCACTGGCCAAGCACTGTGTGTGCTACTAAGATTACCATATGGGTTAATTCCATCCGTACAAAGCCCTAGCCGAAGGTTTCTTGGCTCGCTACCAAATTGAGGAAATTTTTGATCTATTGTTTCCATTGAAGAGAATCTGCTGGGTGACGAAGCTTTTCCATCACATATTTTCTCATCAAAATGCCATCTCAAGTTCTTTGCATCTGTGGCATTAGCAAATAGACGCTTAAATCGTGGTATTATTGGAAGATACCACAGAACCTTTAAAGGAGAACCTTTGGTCATCTCATTATAATCACCATCATCTTTCTTCATTTTGTATCTTGAAGTCCCACATTTAGGGCACTTATTCAACTCTTCATAATCATTTCTGAATAATATGCAGTCATTAGGACACGCATGTATCTTCTCATATTCCAAACCCATCGGACACAAAATCTTTTTTGCCTCATACATTCGTTTCGGAAGTGAATTCCCTTTGGGAAGAATATCACTCAGCAATTCAAGCAATTCCGTAAAACTAGCATCGGTCCAACCATTTCTTGCCTTCAAATTCATCAGTTTCAATACGGTTGTCAATCTTGTGTAATCATCTTTGCACCCCGGGTATAAAGGTGTCTCTGCATCACTACACAAAGTTTCAAAGGTGGAAGAAAACTGTGTAGAGGATTCAGATCTTATATCACGAAACATATCCAAAATTCTATCACCAAAGTCTTCATTAACAACCTTCTCATTTGCAGACAGTGTAGTCTTTCTAATTTCTCCATGCCATATCCAATTTGTATACCTCAAATTTATCCCATTACAGATAAGATGCTCTTTTATCTCAGAAATACTCCGTCGACTATTGTTTAAACATTTGACACAAGGACAATAGTACAATCCATCTCCTTTACTAGGGGCATTTCTCTGAGCAAACTCAAGAAATTTTTCAACCCCATCCTCATATTCCTTGCTAATTCTCCTAGCTTTCATCCAACTACGATCCATTGTTCTACAGATTATTTAAACAATACTTTACTATCAATCAAAATTCATAACGAAGGAAAAAAATACAAAATAACTAACAGATTATTTATCACTAAATTCTTATATTTATTACAAAAAATTATCAAAAATTCGAAATAAATATCAAAAAATTATAAAAAAAATTAAAAACTTCACAATTAATCAACTCCAAACATTTTAACATATTTCTAATACAGTATGTAAAAAGGAATTAAGGTTTTCTCACATCTAATGCCTACCAATTAACACCAATCAACGGTTCAACCACATAAAAATGCAAAATGAACAATAGAAGCTAACCACAATGTAAATCTAACAACCCATTTCATATATAACAGATTTTCATGGCTAAAACATTCAACAAACCAAGAAAAATTAAAAAGAATGAAAGAAGAGGATACTCACAGAGCAGAGAAGCTTCAAACGCGAAGTGAGGCGGCGGCGGACGGCGGCGGACGGCGGCAACGGACCGGTCTTCGGTTAGATAGTGGAGGGTACGACTGGATTTCAGTGGCGGACGGCGGCGGACGGAAATGGGAGGCGCGGTCGACCACGGCGAAGTGCGGCGCACGGCGGCAAGGCTCCAAGGGCTCAATGGAGGAGTTTAAACGGTGGGCTAGAGGCGGGAATGGCCGGTAATGGCAGTTTCACGGTGGTGGGGCAGAGGGGGACCACGGCGCACTGAAGAAATGAGAAAGAAAGTGGAAGAGTCGAGCGGGTTTCGGCGATAGAAGAACACACTTTCCACGGCGGTTTTCAATAAAACCGCCGTGGAAAGTGTTTTTAACGGCGGTTCTTTAAAGAACCGCCGTTAAAAATATTTTCCACGGCGGTTCTTTAAAGAACCGCCGTGGAAAGTAATAAACCTTTCAACTTATTTACAAAAATGCCACCGCGTTTTTTTCCACTTCGTTTTTCTGCTGAACCGCCGTTAGTTTGCGACGTTAAAGGTCTTTTTTCTAGTAGTGACATTAATCTTAACACAGCCTACAAAGGGAGGCATCCAGTGTGATCTTACTAACGCCTCGCACTGAGATTTACACAGCTCAGTATCTGAACAAGCTATTGTTGCATGAACCTGAGCTATCACTTGCCAATGCCCTTTAGCTTTTCCCTCATAGGTACCCGCGTTTCTGTTCAGCCAAATGTGCCTGCTCAGGATTGCAAAGTAGACTCCCCAACTAACGTTGAAGATTTTACATTCCAACGTGATGTTCCAATGCAGGCATCGTCTTAGATCTTTAAACTCATAGAATTTTGCTCTCATTGGAATAGGTAGCACAGAGTCCCAACAATCTAAAGCAACTCTACAATCACATAAAGCATGCATGCTATCTTCTACCATTGCACCACATAAAGCGCAGCTCGTAGTGCTTTGTAAATGTCTCGCTGCTTTCGCATTGTTTGTTAAGCAACCTCCCTTGGGCACAGATCTAAAGGAAGGTTTTACACCGTTGGGGAACATGTAGCTTCCATAATTTCCTCCAGAGATCCTTAAAGGGGATATGCTCGTATCTACATAAGCTCTTATAAGCAAACTTCACGGAGAATTCACCATCGTTTGTCAACATGCATCTTGGGCCATCCACTGAACCTCCCACAAGCGTTGGGTAATACCGATTAATGCTACTCACAGTTGTGCCCGGGAGAAAGTCCACCAGCCTATGTCACTCCCATTGCGGAACCAGTTTCGATGCTCATCCCTTTGATGAGCACCTTAAGCTCATCAGATCTGAATCATCCATATCTTATTTGTATGGTTCATATTCGACTTCTTTTTTATTTTTATTTATTCAAAATAATTATTTTAATATGTATACAATCTAAAATAGTGATGGTCTCTTAGCTATCATTTTTTCAAAAATAGTTTTTCCTATTTAAAAATAATTAATTAAATATTTTAAATTTGGACTGTTCAAATCAGATATAGACGGTCTAGATCTAATAAGTTTAGAGTGTTCATCAAAGTGATGAGCATCGAAACTGGTTCCCTCCCATTGCCCAAAACTCGAAATATAGTCAGCAACTTTCAGGTTCCTTACTACAAGTCATAGCATACGAACGTAGCTTTCCATGATTCGGTAACCACAAGTCATCCCAAAACCTAGTACTGGTTCCATCCCCTAACCTCCAACCAATCCCCTTCAAAGTTGACTTCTGAGCGAATTTGATACCTTTTCAAGCTTTTGACTCCCTTTTTCTACTCTCAATCTTTGGAAGGGTATTGTCGCCACATTTATACTTCTCTCTCATGAATATAACCCATAGCGAGTCACAGCGTTTGACAAGGCTCCACCCTAACTTTCATAAAGGCCGTGTTTTGCTTCCTAGTGTTCCATAGAACATGTCCACCTTCCTCCTTCCTACGACACACCTCATCCCAAGCAACCAAACTAATTTTGTGATTAATATTTGTGCTTCCCCATAAGAAGCTTCGACAGCGTTTGTCGATCTCATTACACACATTAACAGGCAAGAGAGTTGACTGCATCGTGTAACTAGGGGTCACAACTACAATGGAAGAGACTAAAGTGTGTTGAGCTACCAAGAATAATGACATAGCTTTCCAGCAAGTAAGGCAACTATTCATTTTATTCAAGATATACTGATAAGTTTGCTTTGTCACCCGCTAGTGATGCAATGGTACACCCAGATATCTCTCTAGGTTGGCAGTAGGAGTGAATCCTAGAAAACTGCTAATCTCTCCTCTTCTGGTGTGATTCACATTGGGCGAGAAGAAGATCTTCAACTTCACATTATTAACTTTCTCTCTAGATGCAGCACAAAAATCATCTAGGCAAGCTTTCACCAAACTTGCTTGATCTAAATTGGCTTCTGCAAATAGCATTAGATCATTAGCGAAAAATAAGTGAGAGATAGTTGTACCTCTTTTTTTTAGATGAAAAGGGAGCTAGTTCCCCAAAGAAACTTATGCTCAATTAGGTGAGCAAGCTTTTCCATGACTAAAACAAACAGGTAGGCAGACAGGGGGTCCCCTTACCGGATACCCTGATTTGGCATAAACGTAGGACCCTCTTCCCCATTCCATAAGATTCTCATATTTGCGGAGGACAAGCAGTGTTGAGCTAGGTCTGTAAACTTAATTGGAAGTCCTAACTCCCTTAAGCAATCTATGACAAAGTCCTAACGGACCCTAACGTACGCCTTCTCTAGGTCTACTTTCAAAACCGTAAAACCCTTTTGTCGTTTTATACTCTGCATGGAATGAATAATCTCTTGTGCAAGAATAATATTATCCACACTCTGCCTACCTAGAACAAAGCTACACTAATTCTGGGCGACCACCAGGGGCGTTACACCTGTGAGACGATTAGCCAAAATCTTTGTAACAACTTTGTAAATGGCATTACACACGCTAATCGAATGGAAATCTCGAAAAGATTGAGTAACCTCCATTTTAGGAATCAAGACAATGTTTGTACTATTCACCTGTTTCACTCTGTCTGGCTTCGCAAATATTTCTTGTACCAACCGAATCATGGAGCCACCCACCGTCTCCCACTAGCTTTGATAAAACAAAGGATTTAGGCCATCAAGACCCAGGGCCTTCAAAGCACCTATACTAAACAGTGCTTGTTTGACTTCCTGAGCCGACACCATCACACCCAAGGCCTCCAACTTATTTAGTTGCACAACTAGGAAAGAAGCTCCAAAACATACCGCTGGGTTGCTAGATTCTTGCTCGGTGTAAAGTTGCTGGAAATAATGAGTGCCTAACAACTTTAATTCATCCTGATTGTAGCACCATTCCCAGTTCTCCTTTTTCAGTGCTTCAATATTTTTTCTCTGCTTCCGATGTTGAGTAGAGGAGTGGAAGTACTGAGTATTCTTGTCCCCATAACTATATCAATTGCACCGTGACCATTGTAACCACATGATTTCTTCTTGAATAAGACACTTCTCAAGCTCCACCCATATATCACGTCTCTTTTTTACCCACAACATACTATCATGAGCTAGATCATTCAGTTGATATAGCTACGCTAGCAAGGCATCTTTTCTCCTATTAATATTGCCAAAGATATTTTTATTCCACTTTTTAGCAGCTTCTTTAAACTTGTCCATATTTTTGTACCAGCTGTGATCTGTGTTCCAGTTTTCTTTCACCAACTGAGTAAAACCTTCATGAGTGACCCAGGGGGCGAAGAATTTGAATGAGTAATCCCTACTACTTTTGGGTGAATGTTTTTTAAGCTTTAGAAGAAGAGGGCAGTGATTTGATTTCATCTTTGGCAGATAAAGGACCGAAGCTGTATTAAACTCTTCAATTCATGTTAGTTTCGCTATAAACTGATCAATTCTACTACCCGAAGGGCTGCATGTCCATGTAAATCTGGGACCCTGAAAATCCACTTCCGTTATCTCACTCGTACCAATCCAATCGACAAAATAGCGATATGTACCTGAGGACTGACGTGCTGTTGGTCGTCATTCATCAGTGTTCCGAGTTGCATTAAAATCTCCGCCAACACACCATTTCCCCATGCCACATTCTTTAATATCTTTGAGGTGTTTCCAAAGTTCTCGTCTATGGGTAGGGTTTGGGTGCCCATAAACCACAGACAGGTCCCATTCTTCCTCCTTCCCTTACTAAATGTGCCATGCAAAACTTGATGACCGAAAAGTCAACGTTTTCATCCCAAAAGCACCATATCCTTCCACTGAAACCTACCGCGTCCACCATATCAAAGTTCTTGAACTCCAAATGTTTAGCAAAAACCTTACTTTAGCGCAATGACATCTTAGCTCCAACAACGCCAAGAACTCAAATGCATTTTTTTTTCATCTCTAGTAAAAGACGCACAAATGCACACCCTCCAACACCACGTGAGTTCCAAATATATATTTGTGTAACCATTATTAAATATATATATATATATATAAGAAAAGGAAATCCCCCAGCGTCTAACAGGTAGTCCGTTTGTCTCCACCATTGGGGGCATCATTTACTGTCATCAAATCAACATCATTCTCGCTAGAAAGTGGGTTCGATCGAACAAAAAAAGTACTCCTCCCACCAGCTCCTGGATCCAGCAGATTATCAACATCCATCATATTTGTTGAGACCATGGCATCTCTCCAGCTTGTTGAGGTTGCATGGCTCTCACTCCACACATGAGGGAAGTGCTTAAGTAAGCTTGCGTGCCATTGGTCACATCTATCATCAACTCACTGGCCTCAGTTCCCTCTTTAAGATCCAAGCCCAAATTAGTCTTAGCTCGCTCTAAACGGCCCAACTCATTTTTTACCTTCGAAGATAATTTCCTTTTTGGATAAGCTTTCCTAATCGCATGTGTGTCGCCCCCTACATCTTTCAACCTAACCTCACATGGTCTACTCCTCGACCCAACAGATTGGCCCCCTCCCTTCCTCCTCCCTCCCCAGCTACCCTCCCCTTTCCTCCCCTCCCCTTCCCTTGATTAAAATCCCTCCCCTCTCCTTCCCTCCATCGAGCCAAACACAGCGTTACTAGTATCCTGTCGTATCTGAGGGTCGTAATTTGTTATCTCCTTAACAGTAAGCGTTGAGATATTCTAATTTGAAGCATCCCCTACAATCTCACCCTCCTCTATCTCTAACGTATTGACATAGGAACCTGGCACTAAACTCCTGGGATTTACCCTTGCATTTTGCCTCGAATTACTCCTTTTCCCGAACATCACTCCTTGCTGCCTGGGTCGCCGGGGCCATTGAACCACCATCGAGGGCTCATATCTTACTGTCATGGTCTGTATCTTACTGTCATGGTCTGTATGGTTTCTAGCACTACACTTGAAGACTCACTCTGTCGTGTCATCGATGGCTCTTTACCTACTGCCCCTGCCTCTTCAGCACCTTCCTGGGTCTTCTAACACAGGCAATCGTCAACATCATGTCCATATCATCCACAACCAAAACATATTAAATGGATACCCTCATGCTAAACCTTTATTTCTTTACCATTGACTAGGATCACCAGCCTTAAGGGACTGTAGAGGTCCAACTCTACACATATACGTGCAAACCTTCCCTTCTTTTGGCATAGTGTTTTCGTGTCGATCTTCAAAACTCTGCCCACTTGCAAACCCAGGACGTGGAGAATACCTTGATCGTAATAGTTGAGAGGCAACTTAGCAATACGAATCTAGGCAGCAACTGTAGATATAACTTCTTTCTCAAGATCAAATCAGACTTCCAAGGTTGGACTGCTAAGTAATGATCGTAAACGAGCCATGGCCCCCCTGTCAGAGCCAGATCATAATCTGCCTCCTTAGAGAATTGCACCGCAAAGAAGCCTGAGCCAATGTCAATGGTCTTTACCTCCCCATACTTGCCTAACAACTGTTGAACCTTTGTTTCCAAGTATTTCGGGTTTACCATGCGGCCTAATAGTTTCACAATCAAAGCATTTTTCCAACACTAGGCCAATCGTTCCTTCTCATGCTCAGGGATAATCACGTTGGGACCTCTCTCAGTCATCTCGACCTAGGTTCTTTCTTTCCATCTACCTCCACTCCACCAATCCTCCTCTTCCTCTACGTCTTCCATTCCATTAGTCACAACCTGCTTGAACGACTTCCCTTTAGGGCCCTTCTCAATCGAAGGCCCTTTTGGCCTGTACCCTTCTGGACTCGTTGTCCTTTCCTCATGCGTCCAGTCCTCATGTCGAGGAACAAGAATATGCTCATTCGTGAACAACCCTTTACCTGTGTGGACCCTTTTTCGGCTTCGTTCGAAAGCATCAGCTTCCTCCAACGACGGCGCCCTCGGGCTCTCACACATTCTGGTTTATTTACTGATCATAATGCGTGCTAACTCTGATTTTTAATATAAGAGCTTATTTGATTTTTATTTTGGTTCTAAATATAAAACCCTAATCTACTTTGTCTTTTATATTTATCTATTTTTTTTGCCAATGTAACCCTTGTAATAATAGTAGTTCTAGTCAATACACTTAATTAACAAGGATATTTTTGAAAATACAACACATATTTATTGTAAATAACTAACTTAATTTTCTTAATCTATTCAAATTAGTTAACTAACTCCTATATTAAGAACCAGAGGTAGTATTAAATTGGGATAAAATTGAAAAGTAATTGAATTTTAAATGAGAATTAATAAAGTTTAAGGTTTTTCTTGATTTATGTGAAACATGTTAAAAATAACTTATAAATAAGACAGAAGAGTATTAAAATTAGGTTTAAATTTCTTATAATTTTCCTTTTTACTTGTCATCTTTTATTTTAAATACTTATTAATGTTACAAATAACCGCAAACTCGTCGTTACTAATTTTTTTATCATCTTATTTTATAATTGCTAGCATTAAAAAGGTTTTTTTTTTAGTCCAGCATTAAATAGGTTTAAAATATGCTTTTTAAAATTAAAATTATTAAAGGGAAAATGACATAGTTGAAAATTACAATATTCCAATTTAAGTACTTAAGGAGTCAAAATTTTAGGGGAGGGAGTGGTGCTTGTTTTGGTATTTCAAATGACTAAAATGCCCTTTTGTAAGATTTTTTTTAAGAAAAAAATATCAAATTTGTCATCATCAGTATATTTTTTTGTCATTACTTGTTAAACATTTGTCATTATCAGTTCCCAACTTATTAATAAATAACTTATCATTGCCAGTATATTTCTTGTCATTTGTTGTTCAATGCTTGTCATTGCTAATTCACAACTTGTTAATAAGTTTTTTGATACAAGGGCATTTTTGTCATTGAACTACATTTGCAAAATATCATATCAAATAAGTTAAAGTATACATTTGGTTATTTAACTTTGTACAAAGTTTTAATTTGGTCCCTTAACATTAAAAAGTATACTTTTAATTCTTTAAAATTTCTTAAAAAAATGGTGACATTAAAGTTTTAAATGTTGATAAAATATTTTCAAATGTTAACATATTAAATTTAATTTTCAAAATATTCATGATTGTTATAGAAAATTATCATTAAAGCCTAATGATTTTAGGGTTAAAGGACCAAATGTATGCTTTTTAAAATTAAGGGACCAAATTAAAACCTTGTATAAAATTAAAGAACCAAATGTATACTTTAGCCTATCAAATATTATTTCCCCCCCCCCAAATTTTAACTTCTTAAATACCTAAATTAAAATATTATAATTTTCAACTTCTTTTTTATATCTTAATATCAAAGTAATTCTTTCCAAACATAACATGGGCAATAATGTATTGGGAAAATTGCAAATAAAGACCTTTGAAAATATAAAATAGCAATTTAGGTACTTCAATTTACAAAATTGCTGTGAGAGACCGGGTCTCAAATATGAATTATAAAATGTAAGGAAAAAGACTAAATTGCCCTTCTTCTCTTTCTTCCATCACCTTATCTTCTTCTCTTTCCCATTGCGGTCCAATCCAGGAGTTCTCTCTTCCCTCTCCTCCTCTTTCTTCCATCACCTCATTTCTTTCTCTCTTCCAATGACCTCAAGGCTCTACGTGGGGTGTGTGAGTTAGTGGGGATTTAGTTTAGGGAGCATGGTGGAGCGATTTTATCGACTAAGGAGAGAGATTTTTTAACTGGGAAGATTAATGAAAGGTCAGTGCTCAATGGGGGCTAGAGTTATAGGGATTTATGGATGAGAAATTCTGGTAAAAATTGGATCGATGACAAAGTATAGATCCCCATTGCTCTGTCACTGCATCCAACTACTTGTCCACTCTAAGTTCCACTGTGACAAGCAAAGCGAAGATGAATTCAAGGGGTGGGTGGAACTATCAATTTCACGCGCGTGTTGAAGAGCTTGGACGCAGGCCTTCTCCCATTGCACGAAATATTGACGTGGAACAAAGAGAAGGAAAGCACATGTGCGGTTTGGTTGGGAGAATTGGACTGACCCCTTCACAGTGTTGCTCAATCACAGAAGATCGAATGGGGTTTTGATTGCAAGATTGGGCCTGCCCTTTGATGGATGCTATTAGGTTGGGAAGAATGATATGAGGTAGGGGCATCCTAGATCTGCGACCATGAAAATGATGATGAGCAATATTTTTTTAGCAACCATGGGGAAAGAATCAAAGCGGAGGAGCTTGGGCACCTAAGATGGTGTTTTTTTTTCCCTTGGTTTTGTTTCCTTGATTTTAGTTTTGCTTCTTTCTCCCCCTCACATTACAGGATCTCTTCTTTTTTCTTATTTACTCATTTCAATAGAGAAATTAAAATTATATGAAACTTGTTATTAGTCTTACTTAACTTGTCATTTACCTAATTGAACTTGTCATGAATCCTATCTCAGAAGTGTTTACTATCAAGAAAATCTGCAAATTCTAATTTTAACAGAGAAATTTAAAATTGTGTCAAAACCTTATAAAAACTTGTCATTAGTCTTACTTAACTTGTCATTGGCTTAACTGAACTTGTCATTTTATAAATAAATGTGGAAATTCAGCTATTTTAACAGAAAATCTCAAATCTGTATGAGTAGCTTATCAGAAGTTGTCATTGGCCTTACTTAACTTGTCATTTCATAAATAAATGTGAAAACTCAATCATTCTAACAGAGAATCTCAAATTTGTATGAAAACCTTATCAGAAGTTGTCATTTGGCTAACTGAACTTGTCATTTCGTAAAGAAATATGAAAATTCTGTCATCTTAACAATTTAAGCTCAAATTTATATGAGTAGATTATCAGAAGTTGTCATTCAACTTATTAAAGCTATCATTAGTCTTACTGAAGTTGTCATTCATCCAAGAATGTGAAAATTGTCATTTTAATGCACAAACTTAAATTCCTATTAAATGTTTATCAGAACTTGTCACTTATGTTACTAAACTTGTTATTCATCTTAATAAACTTGTCATTGGCATCTCATTGGCATTACATCAACACTTGTTATTAAAAGTTTGCAATAGGAAATGACAAGTTAGTAATAGAAAATTACAACTCTGCAATAAAAAATAACAAGTTTATAATAGGAATTACAAGTCTGCAATATGGAATTACAAATCTGCAATAAGAAATAATAAGTCTGCAATAGGAAATAACAAGTCTATAATAAAAAATAATAAGCCTGAAATGAAAAATCACAACTCTGATATAGGAAATTACAAGTTTGGAACAGAAAATAACAAGTCCAAAATAGAGAATTATGAGTCTAAAATAGAAAATTACAGGTTTAGAATAGAAAATTATAAATCTCTAATAGAAAATAACAAGTCCAAATAACCATCTAACATCAATGACATCAAAGCTAATTTTGAACATTTCTTGACAATATTAGGTTCAAGCAATTATCTGATAACTACATTCATGGATAAAGGAACATATAATTATCATTTGATAACATATAATCATCTGAATGAGGGCGTGTTATTAGTAGGCTAGGCTTCATTCACCTGTTTCTCAAAATGCATCCTCTTCAAACCCTGCAACAAGGATGTTAAGAGTTGTTAGCTTATACTTGAAAGGCTTGGATTTCAACTTTTGTGCTTCTTGTTGGGCTGATTGATTATTTGTTCATCCCTTTCTAACTTTAGAGATAAAAAACTTTGGGACCTACGCGGGTGCTTCACTTGCTTGGTTGAAAGAGCTAAAAAAAAAAAAAATCCTACCCACCCACAACTCAGCACAAACACAAATGAAATCTATTTGATGTATTGTCACAAATACTTAGTTGAAATGCTTAGTTGAAAGAGTAGGACGAAGCGGGAGAGAGGAGAGAAGGATATGGGTTTATGAGAACGAAGCAGAGGAGGATATGTGAAGCCAGTGGGTATTTTTGTCTTTTAATCAACATTTCATAATTGCAAATTGGGACCGGGTCCTCTGCAGTAATTTTTCAAATTCAAGGTTCTTGGTTGCCATTTTATATATTGGGAGGTCTTTTTTTACAATTTTTCCTAATGTATTTTTAATTTAGTTTTGTAAAATAGAAGTGTTTTTAATTGACATTTCTTCATTCCAAGGCAAAGGGAAATACCCGAAAGTGGCAGAGAAATGACGTTGCCAGTTTCCCTTCTTCTCCCTGAACTGAATATAAAAATCCCTAATTCCAGCGCACATAAACCCTTTCCCTGCCACTCTTATCTCGCTCTTATCCCTCTGTTATTGACGTCACAGTAACTCTCTTTGATCTATATTCCATTCCATTGGTGTTTATTCCGATTTCATTTCGCTTTCTTTTTAGAATGATGGACGGAGTTCATGGCGGTATGGCGAGTTCTGCGGTGGCGAATGTGAATTCTCCGCCGCCATTCCTCAGCAAGACCTATGACATGGTCGACGACCCTTCCACAAACTTGGTGGTCTCATGGAGTGATAATAACAACAGCTTTGTTGTTTGGGATGTGCCCGAATTCGCTAGGGACATCTTGCCCAAGTATTTTAAGCACAACAATTTCTCCAGCTTCGTCAGGCAATTGAATACTTACGTGGGCTTCTCTTATCTTTTCTCCAACACCCCATCATCATTATATTGAAGTCTTTTCACTTGTAATTTGGATTTACTTGTTATGCTGGTTGATCATCGTATATCTTTCCTTCCTTGATTGTGATTTGATTTTGGGGGCAAAGGGGGTCGTAGTTACTTTTAGAGTGCGATCAATTGCATGACTCTGACCGGGGATGGAGGATCGTTGTGCTGATATACTGAATTTTTGGAGTCTTTTTTTTCGCTCCCTCTTGGTCCTATGACGGAGATATACTGAAGGAATCATTGATAACGGTGCCAGTGAGGTGTGATAGTGGAAGTGGATTTGTGTTCGTGCTTTCTGGTGGTAATTTTTTTTTCTTTGGGATTTTCTTTTTTCCTTTGGGGGGGTTTTTTGGGGAGTGGAATTACGGGTGCTTTCATCAGCTTCTAGCAGTTGGAGAAATATCCAGAAACTTGAAAATTTTATTTGAAATATGTGTCTGTTACTTTGTTCATTTTAGTCGAAAGTAGATACTCAGATCAGCTGGATTCCTGCTTGATTCTTGTTCTTTGGTATCACTAGTTTCGGTAGTTTATTTTTCTTGATGATATTCAAGAGACTCTATATAAGTTTGAAGAGGCCATTGATCCATCATCCTTATCGATCGTTGTGAAATCTATTTAATGTGTGCAGTTCGTGGATTCTACCTGTAGTTGTTACTGGGTTTGTAATTGGTGATTGGAAACCTGTGGTTTTGTTGGCTCAAAAGAATTGGTTTAGTCTGTGGCTAGGCATTTGCATACAAACATTTATCCATCCAGCTATGAGGTGGATCAGCTGCTACTCCTCCGAGACCTAAAAAATTATGCATCATTATTTTTGCCTCTCATTTAGGACTATCAGCAATAATTTCTCTGTGGACTTTTGGGAATCTCTTTCATGTAGCTTCGTGTTCATGTTAAAAAGTGTTTCTAGTTTTGTGGGTAATATCTTTGATTGACTTAAACTGTTCCATTTTTCCTCGTACTTAATCTTCTTTTATTCCATTCATCATACCTTTTTTTCCTCTTTTGTTGTTGTTGTTGTTGGTGGTGGTGGTGGTGGTGTTGTGTGTGTGTCTGTGTTCTCCTTACTTATTTGATCGCTCAACCAAACACATATAATTTCTAGTTGATGTCAATCTTTGGTAATGCTTTGAGCAAGCAACTCCATTTTATTTTGAGGACACTTATTCAAATGGAATTTTTCTCTTTAAAATCGTGTGTGTATGCTCTCTCTTGCATGGTATGTTGTTAACCCTTTGGGTTTGATGATTGGTTAAATGGATTTGATAACTTTATATAAAGCGTGTGATGAAGATTCAACTCTGTGTGTGTGTGTGTGTGTGTGTGTGGGGCTTGTCGTTAATTTATATTCTCAAACTTGCAGATCAGCTTACACCCTCTAAGGGTATGCCCGACTTTGCTAAATTTGGAGTAATAAGGAAAAATTTTGGTTATATCTGTATTTGTGTTGTAAGTTAGCAAAGTAAACTCAATTTTTTCCTGAATGGATATATCACTGCTCCGACAATAGTTAAAAACTTCATTACATGTCAAATCTTGTATGTGGATTTTACTTTGTTTGACTTGAATAAATGTTATTAATAAATTTATTTTTCTCTCTCTTCCTGCATTGGCATTTAGTTTCTAGTAAATTGTTAAAAACTTCATCAGATGTCAAATCTTGTGTGTGGATTTTACTTTGTTTGACTTGAATAAATGTTATTAATGAATTTATTTTTCTCGCTCTTCCTGCATTGGCATGTAATTTATAGTAAATTGTTAAATACTTCATTAGATGTCAAATCTTGTGTGTGGATTTTGGTTTGTTAGTAATAAATTTGTTTTTCTCTCTCTTCCTGCATTGCCATTTAGCTTTTAGTAGTTCATTCTCAGTAACTTGGGGGGTATTGTAGCCGAGGAATAGACTCCCAAACATAAGGATTGAGGATTCTTTAGTTGGTGCAAGAAACGTATGGAGCTTACCCATCATTTTAAGTTATAATATTTTAAGTTATCATAATTATAAACCCCAACCTATCTTAGGGGATCTGATGGGAACAGAGGATGTGAGTAGAAATTCAAGTGTGGCAACAACATAACCACCAGCCTTATACTGCAGGGCAATGATTACAATCAACTAATAGGATGGTAGATGTACGTGTGATGTTTAATTACGACAATCGTCCAGTGCTAACCAACAGATTTTAACTCAAATACTAAAGAGGCTTGTTCCTCACCTACCTTGAGCTTAAATTGCTGGGAAGCTGTCGGAAGGCATAGGGAAGGCCATTTGGACCAACAGGTAGGGAACCGCTTACTCTTCATGTTCAGCCTAGGAAACTTTACTGAAATATCCAGATAAAAACTATAGTGCTACTTTTCGAAATTGATTGCATTTGTACTTGGAAACTGATTGTTGTTTGAATTTTCTTCTACATAATGCATTGTCTATACATACAGACAGACATACATGCATGCATGCATGCATATATAACACAACTCTTGTTGCATTTTCTTCTGTTTACTTTTTTTAGTCTTAATTTTACTTAATCACCTCCTTTTAATTGACAATTAGGGTTTTAGAAAGGTTGATCCAGACCGCTGGGAATTTGCAAATGAAGGATTTTTGAGAGGTCAGAAACAACTTTTGAAGGGTATCAGTCGGAGGAAACCTGCTCAAGTGAACGGTAGTCAACAGCAATCTCCGGCACAGAACAAACCTGTTGCGGCATGTATTGAGGTTGGAAAGTTTGGGCTTGAAGAAGAGGTTGAAAGATTGAAAAGGGATAAGAATGTTCTTATGCAAGAACTTGTCAGGTTGAGACAACAACAACAAGCAACTGATAACCAATTGCAAAGTGTTGGGCAACGTGTACAGGTTATGGAGCAGCGTCAACAACAAATGATGTCATTTCTGGCAAAGGCCATGCAAAGCCCAGGATTCTTGGGACAGTTTGTACAGCAGCATAGTGACAGTAACAGACATATTACTGGTGGCAATAAAAAGAGGAGGCTTCACAGGCAGGATGAAGGTACATTACCCTCTGATCATCTCTATGATGCTCCTGATGGACGTGTTATTAAATATCAACCTTCTATGAATGAGGCTGCAAAAGCAGTATTGCGCCAGATATTGCAGATGAATACTTCTTCAAGGAGGGAATCATCAATAAATAACTCCGATGCTTTTCTCATTGATGATGTTCCTTCTGCCATTGCATTAGATAGTGGGAGTTCCTCTAGCCGGGCTTCAGGAGTGACTCTTTCTGAGGTTACACCTACTTCTGGCCCGTCTTATATGGCAGGGCAATCACAATTGCCTGTTAATCGTACTCCCACCAACACATCTGAGATGCAATCTTCCGGTGCTGTGTTGACAGACCCTGTTAAAGTAGCTGAATTTCCAGGATTAAATTTACATAATTGCCCAGAGAATGTTTTGGGTATTGGTGAAGTCCAAGGTGTGGAGACAGAGAGCAGTTTAGTGAATCCTGAACTCACTTTTGCGGGGCCTGACACTGGGAATGCGGGGGACATAGACATGATGTCAGCAGTTTTGGATGGGACACAGTCTGTAGAATTAGAAACTGATGCCTTTTCACCTGATCCAGATGGAATTTCTAAGCTCCCAAGCATTAGTGATGTTTTCTGGGAACAGTTTCTCACAGCAAGTCCGCTTACAGGCGATACAGATGAAATCAGTTCTTGCTCTCTTGGAGATGGTTTGACTAAGGAAGGCGAAGTTCCATCTAGAAGGGAGAATGGACAGGAAAAGTTGGATAAGATAAAACATATCGATCATCTTACTCAACAGATGGAACTTCTTGCTTCCAAAACTTCCTAATTGTATTTATGTTTCTTGCCGAGAAAGGTAAAATTTTAAATGAGCGTTTACTATATCAAGCATGCTGTTTGTATATGTTTCATACACTCAAAAATAGGCTGCGATTAGCATACGTCATGTTGCTAAGGTCTATAGAAAGGTTTGTCATGTATATGATTAACAAGGAACTTGTTACAGAAGTATTATTGATGTGGATTTGTTTCTGAGAATACGTGGACCTTTACGGACTTTGAAAAAAATTGTCTTTGCTGCAACCTTATGTTTTATATTGAGTGATGATGCCATACTCATCTAGAAGGGGGTGCTTAAGGGTAAAAGAGACAGCTAAGAGTGCATTTATTTGAGTTGCCAATATTTGTTGTCATGATTCCTGACCGTGTTGAGGTCCTTTGCAGCTGAGCAGAACAAAGTCATCCACATCTACAAAAAGACACCTGACAGATATAACCAAATTCTGAGAATACTCTTCCCTCCCATTTGCTTATCTGCTTTGTGTTGTGTTCTGTTTGGCAAAAATCTGACCAAACTTAAATGAACTATAGCCCTATTTGTAGTTTGATAAATTGTGTGCTCAATTCCCAGACTAATTAGGCCGCCCTCTGCCTCCTTCTCTTAAACGGTTGTAATATTTTATTTCGGTGGGTAATGTTGCGCTTTAATGTTGTTTCCCTACCCTTCTTTCCACGAGTAAAATCATATGTCCCTTTTTTTATCAAATAATTTGATTCAGATTAATTTTTGGGAAAATCACTAACAGGTTCCACAGAAGGCAATTTATTACTCTGAGGTCCCACGAAATGTCAAAATCACTGACAGGTCTCAAGGGACCTCAGAGTAATATTTTCGTTTTGTAAAATGACATTACTGCCCCTCATATTCCAGATTCACATTTGCTCTATCATTACGATTTACAACCTCAGCAGTGACTATTAACAACCTAATGAGAGGGCGTTAACAATCCTAGCAGTATCCGTTAACAACTTACTTTATAGAATTATATAACCTCTACATAAGAGTAAATTATAACCAAATAATATAATACAACAACTTTAATGCTAAAATGGGAAGCTTTTTTATATCATTAAGAATTTTAACTAGATCCAATAGGATTATAGTAATATTTTAATGCGAATATCCATTTACAATCTCAACAGCGATTATTAACAACCGAATGAGAGGGCATTAACAACCTAAGCAGTAGCCGTTAACAACTTACTTTATAGAATTATATAACCTCCGCATAAGAGTAAATTATAACCAAATAGTATAATACAACAACTTTAATACTAAAATGGGAAGCTTTTTGATATCATTAAGAATTTTAATGAAATCCAATAGGATTATAGTAATATTTTAATGCGAAGATCCATTTACAACCTCAATAGCGACTATTAACAACCGAATGAGAAGGCATTAACAACCTAAGCAATATCCGTTAACAACTTACTCTATAGAATTATATAACCTCCGCGTAAGAGTAAATTATAACCAAATAGTATAATACAACAACTTTAACACTAAAATGGGAAGCTTTTTGATATCATTAAGAATTTTAACCAAACCCAATAGGATTATAGCAACATTTTAATGCGAAAATCCATTTACAACCTCAACAGTAAGTATTAATAACCTAAGGAGAATTGTTAATAACCTTAGCAGTGTCTGTTAACAACTAACTTTATTGGATAATATAACTTCTAACTATAACTAACTAAACTATAACTAAATAGTCTTAAAGTTAATCTTATATAGTTGTTAGAGGT
The DNA here is from genome assembly GCF_004799145.2 of Neltuma alba. NCBI lineage: Eukaryota > Viridiplantae > Streptophyta > Magnoliopsida > Fabales > Fabaceae > Neltuma > Neltuma alba. The sequence continues at coordinate 172,847 of NW_021636091.1, forward strand.
TATATTATCCTATAAAGTCAATTGTTAATAGATACTGCCTAGATTGTCAACAGCTCTCTTTGGGTTATTAATACTCACCATTGAGATTGTAAATGGATTTTCGCATTAAAATGTTGCTATAATCCTATTGGGTTTAGTTAAAATTCTTAATGATATCAAAAAGCTTCCCATTTTAGTATTAAAGTTGTTGTATTATACTATTTGGTTATAATTTACTCTTATGCGAAGGTTATATAATTCTATAAAGTAAGTTGTTAACGGCTACTGCTTAGGTTGTTAATGCCCTCTCATTCGATTGTTAATAATCGCTGTTGAGATTGTAAATGGATATTCGCATTAAAATATTACTATAATCCTATTGGATCTAGTTAAAATTCTTAATGATATCAAAAAGCTTCCCATTTTAGTGTTAAAGTTGTTGTATTATATTATTTGGTTATAATTTACTCTTATGTAGAGGTTATATAATTCTATAAAGTAAGTTGTTAACGGATACTGCTAGGGTTGTTAACACCCTCTCATTAGGTTGTTAATAGTCGCTGCTGAGGTTGTAAATCGTAATGACAGAGCAAATGTGAATCTGGAATATGAGGGGCAGTAATGTCATTTTACAAAACGAAAATATTACTCTGAGGTCCCTTGGGACCTGTCAGTGATTTTGACATTTTGTGGGACCTCAGAGTAATAAATTGCCTTCTGTGGGACCTGTTAGTGATTTTCCCTTAATTTTTCCCACCTTTCGATTTTCTTTTTGATTAAAATTGATGTATCCACGATTCATGACAAACTCTTTTTATTAATATCATTAATATTTTAAAATTTACTTATTATTATTTGGTTTAACAAATGTGTGAGGTTAAGAATTTAGTTTTTGTCCGGTTTAAAGTTCAAATAAATAAACTGTTGTCTAACGAACGAAACTATACCATAAAAGTCAATTATTAAAAAATGATAACGAACAAATATTTATGAGATCATAAATAATATTAATAACATTAACATAATTAACCATTTTCATATAAAAATAGATAAATGAAAGGATCTAAACGGACTGGCATCCTACTCTAAAGGTTCGGCTTGTTTAGGTTTTCAGTTCATTAGTTCAGATGCCTAAATCCCAAGCTTGATCTTAACAATTCTCAAATCTGAAAGTGGTGGCTCATTTTTCTACTCTAGGGCGAAGTGTGGATGGAAAGAAAATGAGAACTAAACAAGTCAATAATTGATTTTGTGATTTGTGACTCCCAAACGAAGTTGGGATTGGTATGCCATAAAAGACCTTTCCTATAATATCTTGAATGATTTAGCAGTTATCCCACAGTCCTTAAATAGGAAGCAGCTGAGTGTATCTGATGCCCCTCAAAGACCGGTGTCTGCAACTATGAAAGGAAGATGTCTAATTGCTAGGAATTAGGATGAGGTGGGCCCATATTGGAAGATAGTGAAGAATGGGTTTGGTGCTTAGCAAGTTTGAATCTTCCTATGGTAAAACAAGCTTCTACAAACACTGAGAAGTTGTTTGACTCAAATTGACACTTATGAGCTATCTTATTATCTATCCTCTTTCTTTCCCCAACTGGCAGCTTATTGTAGGCACTAGGAAACTAAGATCTCCATGCACAGCTCACATGCACTGGCAGACGATGGCGACCTCAGCTGTAGACGGTGAGAGCAACTCGGACTTGTGATGAAGGAGCAGCCTCTAGCAGGCCACTCACACCTTACACCCAACACGGTGACCTCATGCCGATGACACGACAGAGCTCACAGCGACCAGCGACGGAGCTTTTGGGAGGAGGTGACAGAGCAAGTGGGATTGGCGGAAGAGACGGGACTCGCAAGTGAGAGGTTTGAGGAAAAAAAAAACAAAGTGAAATCGCAAGGGAATAATGCCAGAAGGGAGAGAAAAACAAAGAGGGAATAAATTCTCTGACACACCACAAAACGATCCTGAATTAAGCTCTTCAGACTTCAAAAATAAGCTCTTTTTCTTGGCTTAATTTACACCACACGGTCAGCCAACTTATTTTCAATAAGCCCAATATGTTATAAGCCCTCCCAAACATTAGATCAACTTTCAAATCGGGCTTGTGTTAAAATTAACTCACATTTGGGCCAGCAAACACTAATCCAAACAGACATTAAGTGAAGATCTCAGCTTTTTTAACTTTTTGAATTGTCCTATTCTAACCCTTTTCTAGACTCAAATGATTAACCACACGTACACTCACTTTTTCCAAACAATTTGGAATTTTGATTTCACAACCCTTTCAGACATTACTAAGTTATAAGGTTGTGGACACAAGGTATGAATTTGTGAATGAAACATTATCATTAACTCAAAGCAAAACTAACTTCTTAGATTCAAAAAGTCAGATTGGGTCCAAAATGATGTTTGGTATGATTTTAGGGATAATTTGTACAAATTACAATTTATTTAAAAATATGATTGTAATATGAACCAAACCAAGCCAAACGGTTTCTTTTTCCTAGAAGAACCGTATTTAATCGAGATTTTCAGTCTTAACGTTTTAGAGGTGTTTGGATATTCTCAAAAATACTTCTCAAAAATACTTTTTGACAAATCGAGACAAACTATGATTTAAGGCTTGTTTGGTTTCTTGTTTTGATAATAATTTTTTATTTTTAAAAACAAAAAAATAAAAAATTTGTTTGGTAATTTGTTTTTAGTTGATTGTTTTAAAAAACAAAAAACAGGAACATGTTTTTAAAAACGAAAAAATCAAAACAACTTTTACATTTTTTTGGTCTTATTTTTGCATTTTTTATTTTTTGTTATGAAAATTTTTGAGAAATTTTCTTCTCTTCTTACTTACTATCCACTACTTACCATTATCAGCGATAACTATCACCTACCAAATGTGATTTTCTACAGTTTTTTTTCAAACATGATTTTTTAAAATTATTATCCAAACAATTTTTTTTTTGTTTTCAAAACTTATTATAAAAACAATGTTATAAAATTGTTTTGAGAACAAGAAAACAAAGAACAAAGGGCCCTTAGTTTCTATCCAAACATTCTCTTTTAATCTTAGGGGGTGTTTGGATAAGAACAAAACTATGGTTTCAAAAGTGTTTTTACGATATACGAAGGCCCCGTTTGGGTGACACCCCAAACCATGGTTTGGAAACCCAAACCATGGTCTGAGTGATAAGTCACCCAAACACCCACTGGTTTTGGGCAAACCGTGGTTTTGGACCAAAACCATGGTTTTGGTTTCAAAACCATGGTTTTGGACCAAAACCATGGTTTTGGAAAAAGCAGAAATTTTTTGCTTTTGGAGAAAAAAGGAAGAGTGTGAGAGTTTATAGGATATGTATCTTGTTATTTTTTTAATAAACATATTTTTTTATAAACATATTTAATCTTATATTTTAAAAATATATACATATTAATTATTAATTAATTATATTATCTTATGTATTATTAATTATGTTAATAAAAAATATATTATTAACAATTTTATTCCTCCAAATTAAAATATATCATAAAATCTATTTTTTCTGTAATTATCATATTAACTTATGTCTTTTTTTTTAGTAATTTGTATATATAAAAAGTGCTTCTGATAACAACTATCCAAACACTCTCACTTCTCAAATCACTTTTTCATAACATTTATTCTTTCCAGAATCTATTCTTCCCAGAATCTATTCTCCATAATCACTTTTCCAAACCACGGTTTGGTTTCATCCAAACACACCCGAAGTAAATATGTAGAGGGAGTTTGCCTCGATTTGCAGAAAAGTGTTTTTGAAAAGTGATTCTGAGATTACCAAACACCTTTTTAGGGGGTATTTGAAAACATCCAAACCATAGTTTCAAAAGTACTTTTCCGCAAAACGAGACAAATTCCTTCATATATTTACTTTGTAAACCGTAAAAGCACTTCTGAAATCATATTTCGTTTCTATCCAAACACCCTTTTAATCTTGAGTTGCAGCCCTGGGCGGGGCCAAAAAAACCAAAAAAAGACATGCACCAAAAAAAATCTCGGATCTTGCCTGGCCTGAGCTGGTAGATATGATCCCTGCTAACCCGCACCGACCCGTAACTCGCTCTTGCCGACGTGATGTGGACTTTTTTTTTTTTTGGGTCGGACGACGTGATGTGATTCAGCAGACGCTTTCTTCCTTCTGTACTCACAACCGATGCCTGGTTCCATTTTTTGGAATCTGGACATAGCTCGAGAACTCGTTCGCTATCCGCATTCCTTCATAGTCCAAGTCTGCTTCTGGCGGTATTTCTTTTTGTTTTCTAATTTTTTTGAAGTTCGCCATTTGAGTGTAAGTTGATGGTTTAGCTAGTTCTTCTTTCCATTTCACATGCCAATGCATCACATATTGCGCTTCGTTGTTATAATCGTTTTCACGTATATTTGGTGGCACATTGATGCAGCAATTCATGGTGTTATTTTGGAGGGTTTGAACTGGTGTGACGATTGGAGAAGAGAGCTAGTCCTCTATCCTCGTAATTACCTTTTGAAACGTCACAATGAGAAGGTAGGGTAAAAGAAGTAGCAAAGGCTATATAATCATTTCTTCTCTTCTATGGTTTCTTATTTAATTATTTATTTTCTATAGTTTAACTTCGTTGTTTTGTGATTGTTGCGGGGCTGGGAATCACAGGCAGCACTTGAAGCATGGAGGAGGGGGAGGAATAAGTAGGATGATGATTAAGTTGTCAGTTGCTGTTGCGGTGCTATTGATTTGTACAGTCTCGTTGTTGTTCTCATCAACATTCACTACTAGTGTTAAATCCAACGACTCGACAGAGGTGAGATGAGACTTTGAATTATAGTGCGATCAGTGAACTGGGTTTGTCTACATCACACAAATGATACAACATAAGGAAGGCAATGATTTGGATTCTTTGATTGCATATTTCTGCCGAATTTGTGCCCTTGGGATATTTGGATCTAACTTGACATTAAGTTGAATGGCAATGATGATAAACAGAGAAGCATCTCTCTGTCTGTCTAATCAAGTAATTGCCAGCCATCCAAATTAATTGAAAAAGTTCATCCGCTAAGCATAACTTTCAGGTGACTGGTGGGCTAGCTCTTGCCCATAGGGCATAGTGGCATGAAAGAAATGCTAAACTCTTGATGGCTAATACATTGGTCCAAACAATATATCAATATAAAAAATAAAATTTATAGCACGTCGTGCTATTCACCATTCATAAATAATGCGGCCTATTTTTTAGTCATGAACTCTTTTTGCAATGCAAAAAGAAGCATGTCTGGTTTTTAACAATTCTCTTGTTAATAGTTGCTTTTAAAACTAGGGCAGAGAACTACAGTATTGATTTAATCAGAATTGACCCCTTAATCAGTGCATGATGCACAGACAGAACTGATCAAGCTATCCCAAGTCTAAGTACAAATTACCCTCTTTATATTGTTCATAAGGATAAATAGGTGGTTATAATAGTTAGTGACTACTCCTTCCATTTTAGATTATAAGCCCATTTTTGTAAAGTACTGTGTTTCAAGGTGTAAGGCCATTTATGGAATTTTATGTGCAATTAATGTCTTTTTATCAAAAATGTCCTTAGAAGTGTATTAAAATTACTTGCCTAGAAACGAGTTCACTTACTAGATACTTTTTTTTTTTAAATGGATGTGGGTTAGTTAAAATGGCCTTATAATATGAAATGGAGGGAGTACTAACTATTTTTCAGTTGCCCATAACAACAAACGGAGACAGCTGACATAATCTCATGTAACTGTGCCCCAATCTGAAATATATTGAATTAATCAATGACACCATTTCTGAGAAATATATTGTCATAATCACAAGCCCTAAGTTAAATGGAAAATTGTTGAGTGTACTGAAAAGAAAAATGATAGTTTTTCCCTAAGCTCTCTTTATGAGTGCTTGTTCCTTCCTCGTATCAGGGATTGACGATTCTTCCTTACTTGTGTTTAAACAGATCCATTTGGAAGAACTTTGGAGTGGTGCTGATTCCGGTGGTTGGAGGCCATCATCAGTTCCCCGATCTCATTGGCCACGTATCTTTCTTCTTTCTTAATTGTAGCTTTCTTCTTAACGTAGAAATTTCTGAATTTGCTGTTGTTGCATTCAATGTTGATTATAAGTTGTGGCAGCTCCTCCAAATGAGAGCAATGGCTATTTGCGTGTTCGCTGTAATGGTGGACTGAACCAGCAGCGCAGTGCGGTTTGTACATTTTTCTCAACTTCAAATTCTGTAGCCTTTTTCTTCTGAATAAATTATTCTTTGTCTTTTTTCATGGAAAGAAAGTTAAAAGAAATACTTAGTGCTAACGGGACATTTGCTAATAACGCTAAGTGAATAATACAGTACTGCTGTTAAAATGGGGCTGCTCTGCTATATGGTGCTTCTCTGTAATATTAACACATTGCATTTCAATGCCATAGATTTCCAATGCTGTTCTTGCTGCGAGAATAATGAATGCTACACTTGTACTACCTGAGTTGGATGCAAATTCCTTTTGGCATGATGACAGGTAAATGATCTTCATTTTAACTCTTAATTGAGTCTTGACCTGCACCCTCCATTGATCAAATTTTGGACTCGGAAGTTGGCATGTGTTCTGTTTTTTTTTTTTTTTTTGTTGGGGGGTGTTTCAAATTTGAAAGGTACCCTTGCGGCAATAGACCTCTAAAATGACTCTGGCTAAATGCGCTAAATAAAGCACACTCTCAAGGGGAGGAAGATGCTAAAGAAAGAAAATATGGTTTATACTTCAGAATAAGGGTTGTTTGCTTTCTTTCTGAGCCCTAAGTTATATTTTATATTCCAGATTTTAGAATCATTTTAAAAAATTAAATTAGAAGTCAAAATAGGGTTTGTAATTAAGAAAGAGTAAGGAACTTTTAGTAAGCGGAGCTAGAATGAAGTTTAAGGTTGTGAGTAGGAGAAAATGAGATGGGGCAAAGGCAGATGAAGAAATCTAAGAAATAGTATCTTGAGGGAGAAGCCAAGGAGGTTATGAGTAACTGAGTATTGAACGTAAATGTTCTTTTTTCCAATTTTCTTCTCTACATTGTCAATAATGCTTGTGTGTGGGGCTGTGGTTGCTTCATCTTTTCCTGTTTGTTTGCAACAAAATAAGAATCTTGCAGATTCCCCACATCTTTGAGAATTGCTTCGGTACTTTTTTATTTAAACTTTTGGCCCCCCTGCCACATGTAAACTCATGGCATAAAAAGCAATGAAAGAGGTGATCTAGCTCTAGTAGCCAAATACCGTGCACTAAATGGCTTAAGTATCAGGCAAAGTTTTTAAGAGTTAAGTTGTTTAAACTTTATGTCAATTGATGTTTTTAATTTTTGGACAATGAATTCATGTCACCTTACAGCAAGTCTTTCTCCCCACTTGTGAGTGTCAAGTGTTGACCAAAATTGTTTTATTCGCTGTCTGAAGCTGAATTTTAATTCGTATTACCATTTAATATGCTTGGGTGTCATTGAAATAACCATAACCGTTGAACTGTTAACTTAGTGCAGTGGTTTCCATGGGATTTATGATGTTGAATACTTCATCAAGACGCTGAAGGATGATGTAAAGATTGTTGAAAGCATCCCAGAAACTGTGAAAAATGGCAAAAAGAAAAAAATAAAAGCCTTTCAGGTAGAATATTGGAATTTAGTTATTGATCAGTAATCACAGGGTGGATATAATTTCAATATCCTGGATAATACTTTCCACTTCAATTTACCTCAGCTTCGACCCCCAAGAGATGCTCCTATCAGTTGGTATACGTCTGTTGCCCTGGAAAAAATGAAGGAACACGGTGCCATCTATCTTACTCCTTTTTCACATCGATTAGCTGAAGAACTTGACAATGCTGAGTACCAACGACTGAGGTGTAGGGTTAACTATCATGCTTTAAGGTTCAAGCCCCATATTATGAAGCTAAGTCAATCAATAGTCAATAAGCTTCGGGCACAAGGCCACTTCATGTCCATACATCTCCGCTTTGAGATGGATATGTTGGCATTTGCTGGGTAAGTTGTCGGGCTTTTTTTGGGGTGTCATGAACAATTTTGTTTCATTGAATTTAATAGTGTCCACATTAATTGATAGATATGGATTATTGGTATTTGTCTGTTGCCTCTCAGGATGAAAAGCATGCCTTTTTCTTTCAATTTAAATAGGTTCAGTTTAACAACAAAGGTGAAACTGGTTGATAGATCATTCCTTTAAGAGCTTCCTATATATCCAGGGACATCTATTGAATCCTTGGGTGATTTTATGCGTTAAAGCTGGCATTAAGATCAAAATTCTCCTGGTTTCTATTTAGGTATTTGTGATAGTTCGCTGACCAGGGTCCAGGGATAGTGTAAGTACCGTAGATAAAGCAACTTAGCTTTTTTTTGCTTTTTATACAGTTTACGGATTATGGATTTTAACCAAGACTCATTTAACTCTGACCCATTTTTCTGTGCCAATCTTGTTGGTACCATTCACATGCAAGTAAATTTATACACTGTCTTATATGTCTTTATTTGGGGGTCACTTGAGCCAAAGTATCTCCTACTTTTGGATTGAAAAGTGAAATAACTTGATCTCTTTCAATTGTTTAACTTAATAGAATCCAATCTTCAACCTCATTAGTTTCTGGGATATAGTAATAATTGGAGGCAGTAATCTTCTGAATGAAGCAGAGCTGAAATGGTGATAGTAAGTACTTTGGAGCTAATTAGATTTTGTATTGCAAATGTTGAATAGTTTCATGCTCTATCTGGATTCCGGAACTCACGTCTGCTGGAGTTCAAGTGTTAAAATTTAGGCATCCGCAACATTTAGATAGGATTTATCTTTCTGTCACACTTTTGAGTGTTTGATAGTTGGCTAATTAACATTTTTATATACATGATATTTAGATGCTTGGATATATTTTCTTCTGACGAACAACAGATATTGAGAAAATATCGAGAAGAAAATTTTGCACCCAAAAGACTTGTCTACAATGAAAGAAGAGCCATTGGGAAGTGCCCATTGACCCCGGAAGAGGTAAGACAGTTATGCTTATTGCCGTTTAATTTGTGTCTGGTGATTATACTTTTCAGACATATCTCTCATGAATATAATATTAACAATATTAGTTGGCCGACCCCATCAATATATCTCTCATGTTAGGTGGGCCTTATTCTGCGTTCAATGGGTTTTGACAATGCTACCAAGATATATTTAGCAGCTGGTGAACTATTTGGTGGGGAACGGTTTATGAAGCCATTTCGAAGTCTGTTTCCACACCTTGAAAATCATAGTTCCGTAGAACCTTCTGATGAACTTGCTGAGAACACTAGAGGCTTGGCAGGGTCTGCTGTGGATTACATGGTCTGTCTTCATTCTGACATTTTTATGCCAACATATGATGGCCCTAGCAACTTTGCCAACAACCTCCTTGGACATCGTCTCTATGAGGGCTTCCGGACCACGATCAGACCCGACAGAAAAGCTCTTGCTCCTATTTTCGTTGATAGAGAGAATGGGAAGACTGCTGGCTTTGAGGAAGCTATCAAGAGAGTCATGCTTGCAACAAACTTTGGCGGACCTCACAAGCGCATCACACCAGAGTCTTTCTATACAAATTCTTGGCCAGAATGCTTCTGCAAATTATCTCCTGATAACCCTGCTGACCGATGTCCATCAAATGATAGTTAATTATTTAGAACGATCAGATGCAGAACGAAGCATTTAATTACTAAAATGCGGCAATGTCTTCAGCAGAAAGATGAGAGTTGCTTCTCTACTTGAGCTAATGTTTATATTATTCCCAGTGATGAGCTGCTTTGCGCCAAGTTGAAAAGTAATGGATTCTTGTGATCAGATCCAGAATGTCAGGTTGTCTTCTCTTTCTTTTTTAGTCTCAGAAATTACACATTAATGCGAGAGATGCTGATTTGTTTATTGGTCTGAGTTTCACTTGGAACATGAAAGGAAGATCAGAAGACACTAGTTCCTCGTGCGTTAAAATGCTATCAGTGTCGCCGTTGGTACTTATTGTACTGCTAATTTGCTAGCCAAACTTTCTCATGAAGTTTTGGATAATTTTTGTACTTTTGATCATTCCCCACCTTGTTGTAGGAAAGTGGCGAAGGACGAAAGTGTGATGAGAAAGACTAGTGTAAGATTGTTGGTTGTGAGTCTTTTTTAATCCCCCCGAGTGACATTGCCTCTTTCCGTGCAAAAAATTGACATGAGAGTTTTTCTTCACCATCATTCTTATGGTCAATCTCTTATTTCTCCATATCCGCTTACTTTACCATTCGTACCAGGATACACATTATACTAAATCTCTCACCAATTCAGGTCTTGCTTTAGCATTATTTAACTAGACATTCAAATGACGCTTAATTCACAAAAATGTAATAGGAAAAGAGGGGGAAAAAACTATGAGAATATCACAATTTTACTCGAAAATAAAGGTGCCTCGGCAACTTTTCCCCAGATTCTCATGTTACGTAGTAACCAATACTGATAATGAATGTAATACATAATTTATAACTGGAAAACTATCGAACACACACGTCCACGTGCATTAAGATCAAATTAACCGCATTAAGATCAAAACCATTTATCCAGGAAGAGTATTCATTCCATAAAATAAATCAGTCTACTAACAGACAGAAACTCTCTAGACGAAGCACCCTGGGTATAAATACAAGTATACATCATGTATAAATCAATAGCACTTGAAACTAGATTACCACTACCTGTGTTGCGTGTTAACAGACGAAAGTAGCAAATTACATCACCTTGTGTTAAGATATCCTTTTTACCAGTTTGGAGAAAGAAGAGTGCTTAATACCTGCTGGTACTATTTTCATAATATGCAGTTAACAGTTAGATTAAGAACTGTCTTCCGCCAAGCCCAGGCAAATACAAAGATCTACAAACAGGTGAGTCTACTCATCCAGATGACCAGATCATATTCTGCATTATCTTCAATGTCTGAGCTCTGAAGACTCTGCGAGTGACAATAGCAACCTTCAATGCCATTAACTTGCAAGCAACAATAGATAGGTTGGAAGATATATACCTCAATTACATACATTTACTATGAATCTAGTGCAGCATTTGATCTCTTTTCCTTCCATGTTTTCCAAGCTTTTCTGACTTCATCTAGTTCAGAATGTGGAATGCTTGAGTTCCTATCCAATTTCTCAACCCAATCTGTCCAAGGAGAATTTGATGAATCTAGGAACATTGAAACTTTATGCAGCATAACAGATAAATAGAAGTCATCAACTGCCTGAAGAATTTGTTCTGATTCAACCATAGACACCATTTCTGGCCTTGTCATGTTTCCAGCACTTGCTCTCATTCTAAATGTGTTTCCCCTTAAAATTAAAACTTCTGCTGGGGCAAGAGGGAGGACGATTCGAGAAAATTTAACCAGCGACAATGCAAGGATGTCTCTAGGAAGCAAGTCCCGCTTTACTGCCACTGCAGTTCCAATCATTTTGCGGATCTGATGAGTTACCGAGTTAGTTTGTATATGATTAATCATTAATGTCATAAGTTTGAGCATTTAACTCTCTACAAAGGAATCCATTAAGCTATTTCATTCCATCCTATAAAAGAGAAGCAACCAGTTACCAAATGGCAGTTACAACCTAAAGTAAAGCAACTAGGCACCCAATGTGGACAGTTGATCATAATCATGTGAAACGAAGCATGCAAGCGTATTAACCACTGTTCACTGCTATGTCATGTGAAAAGGACCTCTGCAAAAGTTTCAAAGGGTCCAGTCTCAATGAGGCAGACTCTAAAAACCAGGTGATAAGCCACACAATTGCGTTAAATAAAGGCATTCAAATATCTTTAAATTCCTCCAATTACATAACTTTTAATTGTGGGTCAGTTATTCTGTTATCCCAACAGCCACTAAGAAAAATGTCGTGCAATGAACCACTGAGCATTAGAAGACTGCTAACTGCTGTCATGCTTAATTTTACGCACCACCTGAAAGGATAAGCATAAATAGACAGATCGATTCAAGCTGTCATAATACAATGGTTGCTGCTGGGGTTAAATCAGTTTTTTTCCACTTTTCTTTCCACTACTCATGGATGATGTGAAGCAAACCAAACAACTGATTTTTATCTTTTGGTTGGGGGGAGAGGGATTAGCAACTAGAGTGAGATATGAAAACAACATAAACCAGCCTCGAAATATCCAAAGAGTATGAATAGAATCTAGTCGCAATAAAGACATACTTGATGCAACATGAATGACTCCCCCCATATGTTGATCTCAACATAACCATATCCGAGTGAATTTTCCAAGTTCCCACAAGAACAATGAAAAACCCTTCTGAAATGGGAAGCATTTAATCTATCAGTCTCATCAGGCTCATATAACCATCTTGCATAGACAGCTGAACGGGAGTTTTTATAATTTAAATTAGAAGCGTCAACATCTAAAGATTTCTCCTCCTGTTCCCTGTTGCTTGAAGTGGATGGTTCACAACCGTCAAAATCCTCTCCATCACTTTCCTCAGATTCTGATCCAGAAGCTGAGATCATACCAAGAGAGTCTCTTCTGCTTGACTTGCCAACATTTCCAGGTGATTGCCTTACCTTCAATTTTTTCCTGTACTTTGACCTGACAGTATAATTATGGAAAGGATGTTCTCCCTACAACAAAGCATAACAGATGAAAAAATAACTATAGGGGTAGCTATCAAAATGTTACCCTTACATCATTCTTTTTTCAGTTAACAATAAAATGATAGTGATGGCTGGTGAGTCACCAGTAACTATGCCTCGTACGTGCACAGCAACAACCAAAGAAAGGGTTAGAATTTCTGAACATGAATGGGACAATATGCTTAAATAAAGATTCCAGCTTGGTGATGGAGATTTGGTGACATTTACCATGTATTTCTTCAATGTCTAGTAATTTTTTTTCACCTTCATAAATATAATTTAAAAAAAAAAAAAAACAGAGCAATTCGGAACTACAGGAGGTTAATAATGAAATAAGTCTTTTACCCTATGCAACAAATAAATCTACTATCGTCATGGTTATGTTAACTACATTAGGTAGATAAGGCAAATGGGATCTTCACGTTATATAAAGTAAAAACTAAAATAATATACCTCAAAGGCGCTAAGTATAGTGTTGAAGTCCGAAATATGATATTGAATTTCATTCTCACTAAGATGACTTTGGATTCCTATAATATCAGCAGGGAGGAGGTAAGAGTACTTTCTCAGATTGCACTCTCTTCTAGGATCAAATCTCCTGAGACAAACCAAAGCCATGTGGTCAGGGAACAGGGTGAGAGAGGGCATTGAATAACAAGGAAGTATGCCGCTTTTTACTTAACATGAAGAAACGAAACAGAACAATTCTTTAAAAAAAAAAAAAAAAAACTCTTATAATTGCAATCTCTCCTCCCAGTGGATACTTGTTTTCTCATGGATAACAATTTTAACTTGAATGAATCTAGGGTCTTTCATATATTAGTTGCATAATATACGAAATCAATTTTAGATTTTGATGCTACAACAGATTAGTAATAGTTGTAACACGTGAGACTAATGATCTTACTTTTTCGAAGGCAGAATACTAAAGACTCTGATAGTATGAGGAAGATAAGAGTTAATACAATTAGCAAGCAAAATGCCATAAGGGTCTCCTTGCCATGCATTCTCAGGAATCTCCATCTTTAAGGAGATCATAGTTGCCAAAGAGTGGACCTAGCACATCCGTCACATCAGACAGTTATGAAGTCAAATAAAGTGTATGTCCCCTCATGTGCAGGCAAGCAAAAAGAAAAGAAACAGGGGGAAATTGCTCAAAAGTCCCTAATTAGAAAATTAATTGTGCACAAGTACCTGGAATCCAGTTAAGGACTAAGGTCCTTTAGGAGAAATAGATATGCATAAGAAATGGCAATCTACCCTTAAAGTAAACATTCCAAAAAAAAAAAAAAAAACAAACATAAACGAAGCTGAAGGGAAAGCAAGGATGAAGGCACAGGTGAAGAGCGAAGGCGCAAGGATGGAGTAGACGAGTGAGCAAGGAGGGGACAGTGACTAAGCGTGATTCCAACGATAGAGGTGGCAGAAATGATGGGGGCAAGCTATTCCGGAGAAGGAAATGCCTTTTAAGTATTATTTATTCATAACTCCTTTTGAAAATTTCACTCCATTTTTGTGATCTATGAAACCAATAAGTTTCCATGGCAAGTAACAAAGATTCTTCCAATTTCAGTTTGTATTGTAGCTGAGTGCTGGTTTAACCTTTTCCTTTTTCATTTAATGCCCTTGATTTATCGTCATTTGCCGTGTTTTCTTCTTGTTGAAGCTTGGAATGTATGGATAGTCCTTAACATGATTCCAAGTACTTTGCACAATTAATTTCCTAAGCAGGGACTTTTGAGCAATTTTGCCAAGAAATAGCCAGTTTATAAATTCACAGATGAAAATAATAAGATTACTCCTTTGTCAGTTCTGCTACTTCGACCCCAAGCAACTTTGTACAGATCCCCATAATTGCTATCAAGGATGCCACCGGCCTTGAAAATAGCAGTTTCCAGTTCTTTCTCAATAGCTTCATGTCAAATTTGCAATGCTTTAGCAAGACGCCATCTGATTTATGAATGCCAGACGCTACTTTTTGTTTTTTAATTTGAAAAGAAGTAAATATGTAAGGCTTGTACTCATTAAAACTTCTTACATAATCATTTCACATTAAACCAGCTTTTACTCAATGCAGCTACTCACATAAATGTACATGGAACACTGATGTACAGCCAAATACATTACCGTTCCGGAAAAATACATTGAATAAATATATAGAAGTTAAATTTCCAACGTATTTGCTTCACGAGCTAGCATAATCATTTCTTATTTTCCAGCATAACCGAGGGAAAATAAGCAGAAGTAGCTTACTGGATAATCTGTGTTCATCTCGTTGCATTTGCAGACCTGAAAATAGCCATGTGAGATCACGCCATTCCGAACATTTCAAAACACATGCGAAATCCGAAAGATGGGAAATAGGGAACCTCTATAATCGGTGCCGACGTATCCGACACGCATTACGACTTTTTTCTTCATAAAAGGATGGCATTTGTTAGGAGAAAGGAGAGGCGAAGGGTTTGGAGGCAATTGGGTAGAGGTTTCAGTTTCAGTGGAAGAACAATAGCATCTAAACAGTGTAGGAGGCAGAAATGGAAACTTCGCGATAGGGTTTGGGTTCGGGTTCGGGTTTGGACATGGAGATAGTGGGAATCGCAGAGCATATGAGACCACCATTGCTAATCTTCATGAAGCTTCTGAATGTTAAGGAAGCGCTCAGTTGCTTATCAGCTCGAAGTCTTCCAGGGATTATCCCATCAGCACTAACTGCCGACCAACGGTTACTTACGGAAGATAAATCTTGTTATCAAGAATAAAAAAGATAATTTTAGACTGGGAAAAAAAATAAATTAAAATTATAAATGATACCGCTCGATTTAACCCACCAAACACCATCTATCTAGTCAAACAGAGAAAAATATCAAATGAAAATTGAAAAATAGACAAGATATAATATAATAAGAATCATTTAGTAAAATCATATGCTGCTGATCTTAATTAAGTCATTATTATGATTATTATTATTATTTTGATAATATAAGAAATGCACGCAAAGGTGCATTGGGAGAAATTTGGTAGAATAGCTTTTAAGGGGTGTTTGGATATCACAATAATTACTTTTCATAAGTATTTTTTTGCAGAGACAAATTCTTCTACATATTCACTTCGTATACCATAAAAGCACGTCTAAAACTATGGTTTTGATCTTACCCAAACACCCCCTTAATCATATTCCCAATTCCTTGATGGCATAACGAGAAGAAACGAGATGGCTACTAATTTGATTATTACTATTAGAGTTCTTTTCCATGCTATGATAAATCTTATTCTATCAATAACTACTTCATCATATTAAAAAAAAGTTAGTTAAATTAATTATTTAAAAAATATTTGTTAACTTTTTAAGCTAACTTTTTTCAATTATTTATCATTTGTATTAACACTATTTGTGATAAAAATTCTTTTACTATATACATACAATAGGAATAGTTTGAAAAAAAATTATAAATTTAAGAAATAAAATAACCTTAAAACTTATATTTAAAATTGAATAGGATGAAAATAACTATTTGGTTTATTAAGAACATCTTGTCAGAGATAAGAATATTATTATGAATTACTACAATCAATGAATATTCAAATTGGTTTGCTAAATCAATTACTACCTCATCTCCTTCATATAAGACCTTGTTTGACTTTTATGTTGGTCTTAAATAGAATACTCTAATCTATTTTATCTCTCATATTTATGTATTTTTTTTTAAGATAGTCATTTTAATAATAGTAGTTCTAGCCAATATAGTTGATTAGAAAGGATATTTTAGGAAAAATAACACATATTTATTACAAATAACTAATTTAACTTATTTTCTTAATCTCCTCAAATTAGTTAACTGGGTCTTATAATTATGATCGGAGGTAATACGAGTTCATGAATCATGATGGTGTGGTCATGTTGAGATTTTGTATTTCATTAACCCCTCGTTGGCTATAGCAGATTGGTGGAATTAGATAAACATACGTTCTCAGGGCCATTGCATAGATTCATTAAATAGAATGTTTCCTTTATTTTTTTTATTTTTAAAAAAGAATAAATGCATGTCATAAGATGACGACTTTATTTCTTCGAAAAAAGATTTAACTTGATTAAAATGGGCCAAAAAAAGATTCATGACATCGATGTAACTACATTAAAAATATTTATTTTCCAAGCAAAAAATATGTTTATTTGAATTATAATTTTTGTTGTATTTTATTAAAGAATTAGACACTTTTTTCATTTGATGAGGACTTTTAATTCGTAGTATTCATCATTTATATAAATATATATATTGTAACTTTATATAATTTTTAGATCTTATATTAATATTAAATGATTTAAAAAACCATGTGAAAATGCCAAAAATTTACTTATTAAAAAAAAAACCTAGGATTAGAATTTTAAAGCTAGCCTGTAAAAGTGAACAAGCTTGGATAAATGAAAAACCTGCTAGAGCCTGAACTATTTTCACCCTAGACTATATTGAGTGCGCAGGTTGGCTAGCTAATCAATCCTTCTTCTCATGACCCACTAAACCTTCAAAATTTCAAACCTTACCCTACTTAAGTTAAAACCCCACTCACATACCCTACTTAAGTTAAAACCCAACACACACCAAAAAAACTAACCCATAAACCAAAGCCTAATTAATCAATTTTCAATGTAAAATTTAATTTATTTATTGATTTTTTTGAAAAAGCCATGTCCTTGCTTGAATGTGTGGGGGAAAAAACAGATTTTTTTTTTTAAATTATAGGCGAGTTGGAGGGCTCAAGTTGGTATTTTACTAACCTGTCAAGGTATAAACTACTTACCAACAAGTGTTAGTCCAAATAGAAGGGACTTGGGTTACTTAAATATCATGTCCTGAATTTAATTCTTGTGGTGGTATGTATGAAAAAAAACATTGTTAGGAAGAGTCTCCGCTGCGACACCTGACAGTACCCTGAGAGATTAGTCTCTTACCATTCGAGTGGGAGGATACTCTGGACAACAACAAAAAAAAGTACAAACTACTTTAATCCACATCATAATAGGCCAATCCGCAACCTGTAGGTTGGCCTTTTTTACTAGTTCTACATGTAATGATTTTTGTTTTTTTTTTTTTTTGGGGTATACAGGAGGGCTAGAGCCCAAAATAAAGACAACTAATTAATCAGGGGATTAAATCCCAGCAAATCATTTTCGCAAATGTTCTTCAAGTGAGGAGGACACGTGCTGAACAAGGAAGAACACGAGAGCCCATCTTTAGCAAGTGAATCGGTAAGCATATTCGTCCTTTTGGGTATATATAGCAAGACCAGATCCCATGCATATCTCATTAATGACCGAGTTTGCATAAACACCAGGCTGCTTGAAGACGACATTTCCACCTTTTGTAAAGCATCAATAGTAACTTTCAAATCCGATTCTAAAACAACTTTTCTAAAACCAAATTCTTAGGCTAAATTTAACCCTTTTAAGATTGCCCATTCTTCAGCCTCTATAACACTACAGTCCCCTATGAAATGAGAAAAAACAACAATCCAAGAGCCATTAGTGTCTCTAATCATTCCACCACATCATGCTTTCTTAGTGGACAAAGAAACAGCCGCATCAACATTGATTTTAAACCAACCACTAACTGGAGGTTGCCATCCCCATATATGATTAGATAAACCTTTTAAAATTAAAGTAATTGGTTCTGAGGATTGTGCATAATTTTTCCAAGTATTCAAAACAACTATGGCAGGTTCGTTTGGCTTTTGAAAATCTTCTTGAAAAACATGTTTATTTCTCCAGTTCCATAACAACCAAATCGAGACTCCCCATATGAGATTCAAATCCATGGTCACAGCAACTCCCACATCATTAGAGAGATTCCAGGTCATCCATTCAGTTAAAAAAATGAGAAGAAATGAGATAAATACCTTGGATGAACAAGGTGCAGCCACACTTCTTTGGCATACAAACAATCCCATGAAATATGAAAAGCAGTCTCAATCCCATCATTACAATGAGAACAATTAGGAGAGCTTATAGACTATCTACTCTTCCATTCTCTAGTAGGCAATCTGTTATGAAAAGTAATCCATAAGAAGACTCTTATTTTCTCAGCTCCATGGCACTTCCAAATATGCTTAAAAACAAAATTATAAGCGTGAGAGTTGGTTTTCTCAATCATTTGATAAGCACTCTTAACAGGAAAGTTTTCCATGAGTAGAGTTTTTCCATGTCATAACATCATTTCCTGCATTGTCAAAGGGAGGGATTTGAGTAATCAATCTCTGCATCACTTCCTGGTTAACCACATTCTGCAAGCGATCATAATCCCAAGTTCTAAACTTGGTCCAATCGGCCACATTTGAATTTTTTTTCATGGGAGTTAGCGGGTGCTGACACATATCTTTAATCTTCTTTTCCTGGAACAGCCTAATGTCATGAAGAAACTTATATGCTCACCATTTCTAAGCTGCCACTTAATTCCACTCTTAACAAAATTACTTTGCTGACAAATAAAACGCCACAAACGAGAATCACCCTTCTGCACATTGAGTATTTCTTCTTCACTCCTCAACATATACTTATGTATTAAAACATCGGTCCATAGAGCTTTTAAGCCAATGATCAACTTCCATGCATGTTTAGCACCAAAAGCCTGATTCACTGAGCACAGTTTCTTAAACCCGAGTCCTCCATGGCTCCTTGGCTGAGTGACTTTGTCCCAACTAATTGGATGGTAACCACAGTGTTCCTTCTTCGCCCAAATAAAATTCTGCTGCGGCCTTTCCACCTCATGACAAATACTCTTTGGAATCATGGTGACCTGCATCAGATACAAGGGAACTAAACTAAGGACTAATCTTGCTAACGTGATCCTGCATTCTGTTAAGAGACAATTAGCCTTACAAGTAGCCAATTTAGAGTTCACTCTATCAACTATATATTGAAAAGTATCTCCTCTTCTTTTATCTCTAGTTAAGGGAAAGCCTAAATATTTTCCAATCTCTGTTGTGATTTTCATTCCAATGATATCCATAACTGATCTTCTCATTGTATTATGAACTCTCGAAGAAAAGAAAATGGATGACTTTGCTGTGCTAACCTTTTCCCAAGCGGCTAAACAAAACTGATTCTAGCACTGCATCACATACTCCGCTTGTTCTTTAGTTGCTTCCCCAAAGAGCAATAAATCATCAACAAAGAGCACATGTGAAATTTGTGGCCCATTCTTACTCACTCTTATCGACTTCCATCTATTTTGGTTTACTGCATCATTAATGATGTGTGAAAGCCTCTCCATACAAAGAATAAACAAATACAGTGAAATAGGGTCCTTTTGCCGTAAACCCCTCTTTGGAGAAAAATATTCAGTCAAGGATCCATTCCATAAAACATTATAGGAAGTGGTGGAAATACAACACATGACTAGATTAATGAAATTGTCATCGATTTTTTCATCCTTCATAACTTCTCTCATGTAGAGCTCTATTTGATTTTATCATAAGCCTTCTCCAAATCATTCTATAGAGCCAGGAAACCTTTTCTCCCCCTAGCTTTATTTTATCCAACTCACCTAAACTTTTTGTTTTAAAAAAAATCTTATCCATAAAAACAAATGTAAAGGAACAAGGCACCATAGTTCCTATACTCTGGGTTCACAAAGGAGACTGACCACGATTTGGGCTTTCACAAAACTCTGAGAGTTCCTATTTTCTTCTGGGTCTAAAGCTTCAATTCCTAGTTCACTTGGGTCCAAAGGAGTAGTAGAGGAAGGGACATTCTCTGACATCACCTTATCATAGGCATCCCTCGGACATCCACCTCTTTTTTCTCCCTCTAAAATCATTCTCCCATCATCTTCACAATCAATATTTTGTCCCATTGTAATCATAAGAACATCCCCTTTTGTTCTCCTATCCAAACCCGACTTTTCTCTTGTCCGTTTCTCAACACTCCTCACTCCAACAACCTGCTGTACATTGTCTTTTGGTACGGTGGGCACCACTCTCTTCACAGTCTCGGCAATAGTTGTTGCTCCATTTTGCTTGCCTTTTGAAGGTTGTACATGAGCATTTTTTTGCTGCAAATTTCGTACTAGAGTTGTCTCTGTCATGGTCAGTTCGCTAATCACTTCGTTAACCTCGTTAACCTCATTATTTTTGCCTTCTTCATTTGCTAATACACGCAATCTTGATCTCCTTGTTTCTCGTTTTTTCATGGTCTTCTAGTCTTTTGGACTACTCTCCATTGCTCCTTGTTCCACATAGCTTCCTGCACATTAATTTCACAATGACTAGGACCATTATGATTCGTCTCCTCAGTTTGCTGAGTTTTTTCCCCCCTTATAGAGAGCATATATCATGTCTATGCCCATAAACGCCACAACTGGTATAGAGCAGATGCAAGCCTTCATATTCGAAATAATCTTCCTCCCCATCAAGCTTGAAGCCCGGCATCATCTGTAGCTCTACCAAGATACAAATTCTCGCAAAGTGACCCCTTAATTGATGGGAAACATGTAATGATTTTAACGGAGCGAAACAACAGCTTCACTTGACATGTGAGATTGAAAATAAAATATGTCAAATATGGGCCACCACATGATGCCACCAAATGTATTCTTTTGTGGGTTCGATGCAGAATCCAGCCCATGTGAAATAATTCGGGCCAGATTCAAATTGGAGCCCACAGTAAAAAAAACAAAAGCTAAATAAGCTCTCACTTAGAAGAATTAAATACAAAAAAATCTCTTGAATTTATCAAATTATTTTGAAATCTTGAGAGACCTTGTTGTAATAAATTTTTTTATTTAATTACCAAATTGTTTTTTTTTAAAGTATGTATTGACAACTAAAAGAACAGTCATCAACAACTTAAAGTATAAGAATTAGCAACTATCACGGCAGGTATTAACAGCATATTTTCTCAAAGCATTACAAAAATATAATACATGGGTTGTCAATATCTGTGTTATAGTTATTAATCGTTACACTTTAAGTTATTAATGATGGTACTTTGAGTTGTTAATGCACACTTTAAAAGAAAAATAAGGACAATTTAATAATTAAACAAATAAAACTTCTTGCAAACGAAGTTCTTTAAGATTTCAAAATAATTTGATGAATTTAAAAGATATTTTTGTACTTAATTCTCTTAGATGAGAACTTATTGCAATTTTCCCCTTTCAAATCAAGCGCTATTATTCACCGTTAACTAATTAACTTGATTTCTATATAATTATTTTGTATCATTAATCATTCCTTTTTTTAATCTAATTTAGTAATAAAATTAAATTAGAAGAAATATTTGGAATAAAAATGAAATGAAATTAATGACTAAATTTTCAAAATAAAACTAAAAATAAATAATGATAAGAAATAATAAGTAAAAATAAATAAATAATAAGAATATAATAAGTAAAACTTTTCATGCTTTGTATAAAATTGGAGATCAACATTTATTATGAGTTATGAATAGTGCTTTTTTTCCGCTTGAGAGTCTGCTGTTGTTGGTTTTTTTTTTTTTTTTTTTTTGGGTAATGGCGATTTGCTGTTTTATGTTTATATAGATTTTCGACCTTCATAGTGATGATTGTGTTGATAACTTAATATTGATAATTTTATATAAATGAACTTGATATTGGTATTGATAATATTTTGATTGAAAAATAAACATTAAATCATTAAATTAAGGGATAATTATTTTAACTCGTTTGTAATTCAGTTTTTATATTTTAACTCGACGCAACTTAATTTCTATAGTTTTTACTTGGTTCACTTCTTAAAGTTTGATATGTTGTAACTCATCCCTGTGCTTTTAATAATTTTATATTTTAGTTCATTTCTTTATTAGATATATAATTTTATTTAAAACACAAAGACTAAATTATAAAATAAGTAAAGCTTTGATGATCAAATTGTAGCAAGTCAAATTTCAAGAACTAAGTTACAATTAAATCAAAATTATAGGGATTAAGTTATGTTGAGTTAAAATATAGGAATTGAGTTACAAACGAATTATAACTATACGGGCCAAAAGATTAATTCTTTCTTAAATTAAAATTAAGCAAAAATATGCATTTGGTTATGTTTATACAATATTTCAATTTAATCTCTTAATTTTAAGAAATATATTTTTGATTCTTTTATTCTCAAATTATTAGTCTCAAATAATATTTTTTATAATAATCATAATTATTTTGAAAATTAAACTCAATATATTAGTATTTGAGAGTGTTTTATTATCACTCAAGATCTTAGTATTAGTTTTTTAAAAATAGTTTTAGAATTTAAAAAATAAAAATATAACTTTAAAAATTAAAGGAGTAAATTACAACAAAGACTAAAGTATACCTTAAAATTAAACCTTAAAAAAACATGACAAATTGTACAGAGACACAGGAGGAGAAGTAAGCTCGGTTGTTGATGCAGATTCGTTGTCCAGAATCAAGATCGAAGGCATTCCTTTCCAGGCATCTTCTAACTTGCTGTTTAGGTATAATCTTTCTCTACAATTACGCTATCTGCTCTGTGATCCTTCGTAAATTCACCGATTTATTATAGCATTTAAGAAATTCTTCTCTGAAATCTGATGCCTTGCAATCCTTGACGAGTTTTCGGTGAAGATTGGGACTTTTCATGTCCTGGTCAGTTTTTTTTTTTTTGTTTCATTCTCTCTATTATTCTAATATATATGATCCTGCGTCTTTTCCTTTTTTTCCTGGGTTAAATTCATATTAGTCGTTAACGGGTTTTCTCATTTCATCTCTGCCCAAGCTGTGATTTTTATCAGGTTAACAATTTGATTTGATTATTTGGCCTCCCTCCTGTGCAAACTCGGAGAGGAAGCGTATAAAAGATGAGGTTAATTTCCATGTTGATAAGGATTCTTAGAATTAAACGTCTCAAGAATTATTTGAATTGTCCTAATAATTAAAACTTCTAACAGAAGCATTATGAGGGCCTCAGAGGTGATATAGACGTGAAATGCAGCTGGAAGATAGAAAAATGCTCTGTTAATCCTTTTTGAAGCGAACAAAAGAACTTATTACTTAGTTACTTTAAGGGAAACGCAAATTTTCAAGGCTTCTGTGTCCAAATTCGGCCTGAACCCTGGCATCCCATCCATTTTGCTGATCAACTTTGAAGGTTCTGTTTTATGGGTGCCATGGTAATTTTCCTGTAATAGTCAATTTTAGCTACTAAATTGCCAATATGAAAGCGACCTTTCTTCTAAAAGAAGAAGGAAAAATTCCCACTAAGTGCTCTTTCCTTAACCTAAACATGGACTTTGCCTCTCTCCAATGTTTCTGTTACCCTTTGCAAATGATTGCAACAAAGGTAAAAATAGAAAGTTTATACAACAGCACGACTCACAAGAGATGATTAAAGTAATACTGATAGAATTACAACAAATTGATTGGTATATTTCCCTTCAAGAGACTATCTATTTATCAAATTTTTTCTCCAATGAATGTCATCCACCCATTTAATTGCATTAAAATATACTGAACAGATTAATTTTTTAAATTCATTACTCATATGCAGTATTAGATGAAAAATACAAACCGCATAGACGTTGAGCGTCTTTGTAGTTAGAAATTTATACTGTAGTTATTGGTTATTTACTGCATCATTAAAGTTTAGTGATGCATACATTGTTTCTTCTTCAAAGCAAACCATTAGCCATTACTTCTATTGGTTTCAACTTTAACGTGTTATTTTGGGAATCTGGGATTTTGTTGACGTTACCCAATAGCTATATTACAGAGATTGACTAAATTGTTATCACTAGGAATACAGATGCTACTTCAATGCATAGAAACAACTATTTCATTTGTACCAATCATTTTTGTGGCTTTAGATCCTAATCTTTCTTTCTTATACAACATCTGACTTCCAACAATTGCATATGTTAGTGCTTTTTATACTTTAAGAGGTAACACTGAAGTTCACTATTGGGTTTATCAGCTTTCTGTTCTTTTACTTACTGATCCTTGCTTGTTCCTCACGCCAACTGCTAGAATTTCCTTACTTAAATGATTCAAAGATTCTCCCTCCTTTTCCATTCTTCTTCGAATCTCCCCATTTCCCTCTCTTTCCGTATCTGAGGAAGTGCATGTGGTGCTTTTAGTTTAGACAACTAGTTTTTCAGTCTCTTTTAAGGGAGAGCATATCCCTAGTTTATAAGCCTACTGCTAGCCTACGGTTAGATAGGCTTGTCTCTGATCTTTCCACTTTCAATTTTTATCCACTTGTTTTATTTGGCATAGGATCGTTTGCCTAGGATCTTTATGGGTTTATTCTAACATTCGTCATTTTTGAATGAATTACTATTAATTCCCTGAAGTTCTTATGACATTCAGCATCATACATCACTGGTAGTGGTGAGCAAAAAAAATCCACATTACTTCACCAGCACACAGTTTTTCCCCTTGCTCTGTTTTCTGTAGTTTATGTAAAACATACTACCTCCCTTTCTGGCCTGTTTTCTCTGTGTAACCTATGGGATAGACAGCCTTCTTCCCCAACTTTGTTTCCTTCAGTTGAGAAGAAAATGCTTGTGTGGATAGGTTTAACTTGTATTATTTGAGTGAGGAGTTAATGCATCTGAATCTTGAGGGAGTAAAATGTTTGTTTTTGAAACTTGAAGGGGCTAAACTGTGAGATTTAAAACTTGATGTACTGAGTTTGATTTTCAGGAAAAGTTTAGGGGGTGAAGTGTGATCTATTCTTATTTTATTTAGGGCAATGCCTACACAGATTTCCAGGGCGTTGAGGGCTCTAATGAGATGTCAGTTTCCTGTTCGCTGCACTTGATTCTTTCTGTTTTGTATGGAGGGATTCTTTGGCTTTATTTCTTCTACCTTTCTTTGTGCTAGTTTCTGTTTTTGAGAAAAGATCTAGTTCTGTCATATTAGCTTGCTTGATGGAAATAATTAAATCTCTGGTTGTCATACTCTTGGAAAAAACATATCCCAATCATGATTTGAGTCAGTATTGCTAACATAGTTTATTATATATTTAACAGTTCTCAAATTTCTGTTTAATTTGCAGTGGTAACAAGTATTCAATGGCCTTTGTCATTCTGCCGTAGTGTTAATGAAAGGAGCTGCGGTTGGACAAATTTTACACTTATATCAGATATTTAATGGGGATCAACTGAAGTTCCAAATAGTACTCAATGCCAATGGTAAACCCTAAATCAAAAGTGTCTGGTCGTCCAAAAATATGCTACAGACCTATACTACCATCCGACCTTGACACTATAGAGCATTTACATGGAAAGCTCTTTCCTATCAGGTGAGATCTCTCTTAATATATTTATATTTTCCAACTGTCTTTATGATGAGCGACAGGAATTGTGCTAACGTAGAAAAGGATATTTCAAATTTTAGGTATGAGTCATTATTTTTCCAAGATGTAGTAAATGGGCATGACATTGTGTCATGGGGAGCTGTCGACCGTAGTCGGCCTGAGGGCCAAAAGGATGAACTTATTGGATTTGTAACAGCACGGATTGTTCTTGCAAAAGAAAGCGAGGTCGGTCCTATTATGTACAATTGTATGCCTTTTCCTAATTGCTTGAAGCATTTTCAGAAGAAGTTAAATTGTGAATGGGCAGCACACTAACACTCCAGCTGGATAGAAAAACTGAGATTTTTAGGTCTTCTATTACTCTCCGTAAAGGAATCTTTTAGTTGGAATGTGACTTAACCAGCTCTTTGCTTGCATTCATTTAGTTGGTGCCAATATATGTTGTGTCAGAAATTGTTGTTGGAAATCTTAGTTATGGTGCACTCAACCTATCATTTTATCTAAAGATAAAAATCTAAATATAAGCCATGGTTATGCACAGAGAGAAACTTGGGAAAAAAACAAAATGATATTCCCTTAACATTCTAAACCTAAGCTTGGCCTAATGTTTATGAATCTTGTGCATTTAAAAATTTGATTATGTGTCACTTCGGTATCAAAAATTTTTAATACATTATAGAGTATATTTTCCTTAGGGTAAAACTGTTTGAAAGCTGAGCGTTTGACTGATTCTTAATTTACGTTTTTTACCAAGGAATATTATTTATGCAGATAGTGGATATTCTTGGATATGACTCATCCAAATCAGATCAAACTTTAATTTATATTCTGACGCTGGGTGTGGTAGAAGCATATAGAAATCTCGGAATAGGTATGAAATTCTGTCACTTTAATCTAGTTTGTGTTCTTGGTGGTATAATCTCTGGTCCAATTTCTGCTTGATTTGCAGCTTCTTCACTGATTCGGGAGGTCATAAAATATGCTTCAAGCATTCCAACCTGCCGTGCTGTTTATTTGCATGTAATTTCTTACAATAACGCAGCAATCTTTCTATACAAGAAGATGTCTTTCAAGTGTGTGAGAAGACTGCAAGGATTTTATTTCATCAATGGACAACATCATGATTCTTATCTATTTGTGTACTACGTGAATGGGGGCCGATCTCCTTGCTCACCATTGTAAGTACACAATATCCTTGACTTGCTTAAACTGACCTTGCAGTTTTCATCTGAACCCTTTGATATGGATAGTGTAAAAGAACTTGCCCATTTTCTTGTCTGATTGAAACATGAGTTTCTGGAGTATGAACCATCCTGGTCCAAACCAATTAAGTTGGGGTAGTAAGGGCTTTGTGTATGCTTTATTGATTTATTAATGTTTATACTTGAATGTTTTCCGAGCACATGTTATATTCATGTACTAAAATGTATTTTTGGCATGGTATAGTAACATGTGATTCATTTCAGAAGGAAAGCCATTCCCACAATCTTGTCATTAACTTTTGTTAGGAATATGTGATCTCGGACATGGAAAGGAGGGGTACGGAGAAGAAGGAGGCAGCCTAAGAATGGAGGAAGAAATGAGGGAACTGGGAGAGAGTGTGACAGGGAAAAAAATCTCGATATTATTCGACAGGCAAAGTGGTTTCACATCAAAATAACCCTAGGATATTCATAAAGCTCTAACTACAATTATGAAAATAATAATAATAATTTAACTAATTTAATCGTAGATAAAAGATGAGATGAAGCCTTATAAATTAAAGAAAACCTAACTTTTAAGATAAATACAATTACTAATCATAAGATTACTAAAACTTGATGTCTGCAAAGGCCAAAATATGATGATTATATCTTCAATTTTTAGGGCTTACTCGGGAGTCAAAGTGTTATGCACAGAAAGGAAAAAGGGGTATATGTTACATGTGTCTCTGGACCTAAAAAAGTAATAGAGAGGGACTATCACTGTTGGGTAATATTAACTTAGGCATAATAGACATTTTCTATCTCATGTTTCATTCGAATAAAGGATATACTTTGGAATAGGTATTAAGAAGGAAATTATCCCGAGTCAGATTATTGACTGGCTTTCAAAGTAGGAAGTTCATATAATGATGTTGTGTATGTTGTGTCTTGTAACAACTACCTGTCCTGGAAACTGGTTAGGATTTTATATAAGTACTTGTATCCCTTAGAGAATTGTATTATCATATTTCACTTTTCAGGGAGTTCCTCACTGGAATAGCAAGCTACATGAGGAGTGGCTTCAAGTTAATTGCTGCGAGGCTACGCAGGAATGATGAGAGGAAGATTTCAAGGTGGGCAAAATGTAAAGAAAGTCATTCTCTTGTATCATCAACGCATAACAAGAAAAACACGGCAACTGAGTGTACTAGATATGAGTGTGTTTGATTTTCTTAATTATATTGTTGGGTCTGTCTGTTGTTCCATGTATAATAATACATCCTTACTTTCTTTTCCTCTAGGAAATGTCATATTGAAACGTAGAATAACACCTTATTGAACGACCATGTCCTGTCAATAAAGTTCCCCGTGTTCTGTTAAAAGGTGGTGCTGATTATCTGTTAAGTGCTGCAACCAATTACACTTGTGATCCGGTGGACCATTCCAAAACTGTCGACTGGTGATCAAGAGCTTCCAATTTAGTTTAGCTGTAGCTGTAATTGTTGTATTATACACAGGACTGGTACCCACTTGATAATTCAAGGGTTTCCTTGGCAGATTATTTTTTGGTCTGTTCAATGCAGTTTGTTACCTGTATGTCTGTAGGTGGATGGGATCAACATTCATTATCAGGGGACCAAAGCCACAGTAAACAGGTCATAGGATCATAAGATTTAATTCTTTAGCATAAAATTTTAATTTCTGGCCTTTTAAGACTGTTTTGCTCGGTTTTAGGCCTTCCGAACGTGAAGAAAATGCATATAAACCCAAGATTATAAGGATGATCCAGACCAAATATACACAAAAAATGAATGCTTCCTTTATCTAGAAATGAGCTTGTTTGATCCCGCACGCTTGCATGCAAGTTGACGTGTAAAGTATATTCTACTATCTCTGGTTCTCAATATAAGATTTATTTGGTAGTATATATTACATTACAAAATGGATCTTGTATTTAAGAGTGGACGTAGCATTATTTATGTAATCTATTTATCCACATGATTCAATATAAAATAGTGAAGATGATGACTTGAGCATAAGGAGATGCCGCCCACTTGATAATTTTAAAGAAGATAACATGACACTTATGGGATTATTAGATAATGCAGACCCCTTGAAATTGATGCATGATGAAGATGGAGGCTCTCTCTCTCATCAAATTGCAATATTGGTTCACCAATTAAGGCCATTGAACATGAGAAAAACTGAAAGAAATCTAAGCAAAAATTGAGTAAGAACAGAGAGAATCAAATAGGTTAAGGGTGAGAAGTTGAGAGAAACCCGATTCAGACAATGCCTTGTATATCCTGCAATGGTACTAAGCCTCAATCTCCTCTTCCTTGTAGGTAAAGAGCTTCCAAGCAAGCAACTTCTCCCACAACCCTAACAGGCTCATTAAACTACTTGTTTTATGGGCCATTCTGAAACATTTAAAAAAAGTTGAACCACCATATTTTATGATGTGAAATCCATGTACATGTGAGCAATCCCCCCCCCCCAAAATAAAGGACTGTCTGTATTATACTACATTCAATTTAAAGTATAAGATCTAGTTTATAGTGTAATTTATAATGCAAATTATATTTTATATTTAGGATCGAAAGTAGTATAATTTATCTAATAAAATTTGGAAACAAAACAACAATGAAACAAATAAACAACAAAATTATTCAACTCCTACTCTAATTACAAGAGTTGGCGGGCATAGAGCCCAACCCAAAAGACACACCTATTTGAGAGTAGTTTTGGCAAATTCGACTTCGTTTGTGAATATTATGTGGATCCGTGTAAAACTGAGAACTCTAATTTTTAAAAATAAGTATGGTGGTTATTAGTACTCATTTTAATCAGAAACATAACTATGTTTTAAAAGTAATGTTTAGCTGAAAATGTAGGTCATCTTATAATGTGAGCTCAATTTTTTTAACTCTACCCTTGTTTCATATAGTTGACTTAATCAAGAACTAAGGGTAAGATTAGAAGCAACTGATTTTTTTTTCTTAAGAAGATTAAGGATAAACTAACTTCTCTTGATATGTGTAAATTATCTTTTTAATAAAAAAAATAACTTATATTCTCACTAGTCCATAATGTGAGACACTTTCTACAAATTATTATTGATCCAAAATGTATTACATTTTGTAGTTTTAAGAAATACTAGTGAGAATATAAGTATATTTTTATTTTTGTTCCTGCGTCGGTTAATGTGCGTTGAGTAATTATGCATTAAGCGCTGTGAGCGTTACTTGTAGATAAGGGCAAATTAAAAAAAAAAAAAAAGTCCATTTTTCATGAGCTTAAAAAATTAAAATTTTTAATATATGCGATTGATATCGGAAGTGTACTATAAATTATAAATTGTGAGAATATTGAAACATGAGGCAATGAAAGTCATGCGCATTAAGACTATTTATAAGAAGGCCTACAATGAGGGTTTGGGAGTGAGATCCAACAATAATGATTAACGGAGAATTTTATTATACTCCCATAAAAAAGATTTAATTTAAAAAGTTAATTTTTTGTAATAAATAAGTATTATCTTTTCTAGGATACCCTTACTAATTATGTGTATTAGTAAGAACTATCATTTGATAGAATCTTTAACATGTACACATACTGCAAGGACTAGTTTAAAATAAATAGATAAATATAAGCTTGTTGGGATTGTGAGACAAAGTGGATTTTGGTTTATATTTAGAACCAAATTAAAAATCAAACTAACTCTTATAATTAGGACCAGAGATAGTATAAGACATAATTAACTAATTTGAGTATATTAAAGATATTAGTTAAATTAATTAACATGCTATTTGTTTTAAAAAAAATCATAACCATCTTCTTTAATTTTCTCACTCTTTCTCCTACTTGATTATTATTGGAGAAATATCAATGAGGTTAATTTAAAAAAAAATAATAAACATATAAAATAAGTTTTATATATAAAACCAATATTAATTCCATAACTAGCTATATTAATAAACTTTGCTTCAAAACCACTTACTTATCAAAAGATGATGTGATTTGTCAAAACAATAAAATAACTTGTCATTTCAAAAGCTTGCCTGTCAATTTTTTATGGGAATTTGTTGGCTATACCCTTCATATATTTGATCTTATTTGTTACAATATGAAGTACCTTTGTTGAAATTCTAATGCAACTTATCATTTCAGTTAAGCTTGCTCGTTAATTCTCTATGGAAACTTGGTAACAATAATACACTATACATATTCAATCTTGTTTGTTATAGCATGAAATGAACATGTTTAAACTTAACTCAAATGCAACTTGTCAATTCTCTTTGGTAATTTGTTGACAACACATTTGGCATATTTATTGTTTTTTTTTTGTCAACAATCTTCTTGAAAATATCATTAAACACGAGTACTTATCTAAATAGGATTCAAACTTTGGTTCAGATGAGATTAATTATTTCTCTTATACTACCTCATTGGTTAACAAGTTTTACTATTTATAAGACTTAATATAATTATAAATAATCATGTATGATATCTATGAAGAAAATTTTCATAGTTGAAATTTGGGAAAATGACAAAAACTGTTTATTAAATTTTAAAAAATAAATAGGTTATGTTTACTACTTTTGTAATAGTCTTGAATGTCAAAATCTATCAAAATTACCTATCTGTTATTTTCAAATTTAACAGTATTTTTTGTCTTCTTTTTTTTTTTTTTGAACTATCGAGATAATAAAAAATTCATAAATAAATCACTAAATATATTTGGCCAAAAAAGTCTGTTTTTCGTCCATTTTTTTCAAATCAGACACAGAAGATTAGAACGGGAAGCTCGGACCACTGTCAATTAAATGCAATGCAATTTGCTATTAAATGAGCATTGTACCGTCTCTGTTCATTTAATTACTGCCTCATTTCCTTCTCTTGACTCTCCGTCTTCTTCTTCTTCTTCTTCTGCAAGTTCAAGAATAACCACCACCAAACGATGCTACCGGAGCAGTGGGTGCCGCCGTGCGGCAACCGATGTACCCAGAAATATGCAGCCCTTACCCAGCTTCCATGTAATCGTCTTCTACCCATTCCATCCAAGGCTCCTATGTTCTATTGTTGTTTTTGTCGTCCGCTTTTTATTTTTCTCTATAATTTCTTGCACTTTCTGTATTTTCTTGTTTTCAAGATATTTAATCTTGGTAATGTATGCTTATAAGCATCATTTTATTGATTTGTGTAACCGCGCGGCGTAGCCCATTTCATTGACTCATAACATGCCTGGTTGGTGGTTTGATAATTTGAGTACGTGACATGGGCGAAAATCGGTATCTTTGTTTATAAATATTGCGGGTATCTTCCATGGATTACTCTATCATGCGAATTTTTTGTGTGGTTAATTGAGAGAAGTTGTCATGAAACCCGTCTCTGCTCGGAGGAGTATCATTTATGCAGGTAGGTGGGTTGCATTTCGGATATTATTCTGCGAAGTGAATAAGGCAATATTCTTGCGTGTCTAACGTATCTTGTTGTTTGGTTGGTTGGTTTTTTTTTAACTCCAGAAAAATAGAAAAGATTGGAGATTCATCGTTTGAGTTTGTTGTATAACCCGAATGACTGTTGCCTTACTTGTGACAATATTTTAGGGCGAGTGTTCTGCAAGAAGGGATGCAACTCAGATGAAGAGACATGGGAAGAATGTGAGACTTCTATGCTGCTTCTTTACTTTTTTCTACATATTGAATGATATGCATATGAATTCTTATATATTTTATTTATTCAGACTCTAGGCTGTAAAGCGTATTGGATTAAGGAGAATGGGGAGGGGAAATTTTCGTTTAGGCGTTTTCTTTGAATTAGATTCAGATCTAACATTCTTTTCCTGAGAACATGTTCATATTGATTTTAATGAATGGGAAGGGAAGAAAATGTGTGTAAGTCTAAGAAAATTTCCTAATCAAAGTATAAGGACAAAGCTGGTGTTCCATCCTTAATCCAAACATATCCTATATAGTTTTCAGTTTCTAGTATTTCTGCATTTGTACTGGCATTATGAGGAAAAAGCTGCTGTTCCTTCCTATCACTAAATATTTTTAAATATTAGTAGAATTTGTTTTGATTTATTAATTCCAGTGAAACGTAACTATGACGCGGGACCAGAAGGATGACAGTGATGAGAAGAGAGAAGAGAGTGAGAAAATTCATGAATTAATCAATTTATTCTGTGATCAAATAAGGGCCTAAAATATATTAAAAACATAAGAAATAATTGTTAAAAAAATAAAGAGGAAAAAAAAAGAATAATCACCACAAAGCATAGAATATTGCACAAATACATATATATATATATATATATAGTTGACCTCTTACATTTCTTATGCCCATATCTATAAAGTGATTTCCTTTGATTAGACAAATAAATTCATTTTAAGTTGCTTGACTGAAGGGTTTAAAATCTGACAATTAGGCTATTGCTTTAGGTTTTGGCACTGTTTTCTTTAACCTTTAAACTTCCTGAGAACATGCTGACTTTGATCGTCTTGGAGAATTGGCATCCAGAAAACTCACATGGTTTGGAGTACTGTTGAAACAGGTTTGGAGGACTGCAATCAAATTTGCTACAAGGACCCTGTCATAAAGGACCAGCAATGGAGTGCATATATTGACCGTTCTCCTGGATCAGCCTCTTATTCAGAGGTATTTTCTGATCTTATCCAGTTACTATTGCTTGCTTGCTTGCTATGCTACTGGTTACATTATTGCAGCATACATTGATGTTTCAGTTTTTAAATGGTTTCTCTTTCACTTTTACTCAATTTTCTTAGAAGTTTGATTCTGCTACCTTGAAGGTAAGGCTGCCTGTATGTCAGCTAGTTGTAATGTAAGAATAAATTATTTGGTTATTGCTATTCTAGCTTTTACATGTTTAAGCAATATCATTGATCTCGTATAAACTATGACTGAGGATACTGCATACCGTAATCATTTTCTAATAACCATTTTTGAATTCAGTTAAATATTGTTCATGGTGCCCATAGGCCTATCGATAGTTTTCTACCTTGTGTTCATTGATGTAATGGCACCACTTTAGATTAATTCTAAATCTAAGTTGGAACCTTTTATTTTTACAGGTGATTTAAAGGAGTTGCTAGAAGGCATTTATGGGTTATTTTTTCCTTTTGTGGCCGTGTTTGTGGATTAGTTACAGGAGTCGGTTGTGAACTATTTTATGTAGCAGCAAGTTATAATGGAATAATTATGTTCTAAAGCATCATAGTGGGATTGGGTTGGGTTGTTGACAGAGCACGATGGCGTCGTGTGATTCATGTAGCCGACCCCACCTAGTGGGATAAGGCTTGTTGTTTGTTGTTTGTTTTTAAAGCATCATAGACATTACTTACTCTGTCGTAATGAGGGCACTACCACGTCAGGGGTTTAGGTCCTGTTTTGGTGTAGGAGAAACTGACTGAGACGAGATTAGTAGCTAGTTCTTGGTCAAAGCCTTTTTTAATTCAATGTCTTAATTAACGGAAGGTCAATCTGATATGAGATTAATGTGAGAATGATTTAATGAAACAGTAAGTTTTAACGACTTTGCTGTTTGTTTCCTAGAATAATCAGAGTCTTGGTTAAGGAAATTGAGAGCAATTATGTAGTAATGACTATCATTTGAGATGCAGTTCAATTTATGTGGACACCTGGGTTCTTCTGATTAGAGTTTTCTTTTGGTGATGACTGCCACCCTCTTAGAACCTTATAAATTCATGGTTGTTTATCAAGAAAGAGAATGGGGGGCATGACTTATAGGAAGAAAGGTCTGTTACGGCATGATTCCCCTCATTGGCCCATGAGCAGCTTTACCTTAAAGGTGAAATTATGTCAACTTTCTGAAGTGAGTTACGTGGTAACATGCGAGTGGTCAGATTGATTATTCACTTGGAGGGCCATGATTTATTTATATGACCTTTTGCTCACTTAAGCCAAGCATATCTCCTTCTATTCTTTGTTTTTGTGCATTGCTCTGCTATGAGTTTATGAGAATAAAATGCTCTCATTTAAAATATTATAAGCAGGGTGCTAATATGTTGCGCAGTGTGCTGCTAAGAGTTTTAGAAAAATAATGTTGATCCCTTCCCTTCATGTGCAGGAATGCTTCCATGCATGTGCATCCGGCTGTGGTTTCAAGGTTAATATGATGTTTAATTATCTTACTTTTAGTAAGTCCTCTACGGTGAGATGCATAACAGTTTCCTTTTAAGGTTATATGGTAAGATGGACTCTTAGGCTTGAGAATGTTGCCAGCGACTGCGAGCTCCAGAGGGAATAATACTAGTGTGCACTATGTCTAATCATACTTGTGTCATATAAGTTTCATTTTTCTACCATAGTGATCTGCTAAAATAATTGCTACTGTGCATCATTCTTTTTCACCTAAAGAGTCTGCTAGTCTTCAACATTTTGATTCTACTTTTAATGATATCTTTGCATTTTACAGTTTGACATCAAAGAGGAAGAAGTTAATAAGGCTTGTCCTAACAGGCCATCATATTCTCATCCTGATCAAAAGCAAGGGCCACAACATGTACAACCTACCAACCAGTCAACTGCTAAGCCTGGCTCTTCTGCGTAGTGCTAGAGATAGGTTGATATACAACAAACCCAGAACCCTGTGACGATTCTTTCTGGCCATTTTTTGCAGGAAATAGCCTTATATCATATTTTTTTGTCAGCATGGTTTTGGATCACTTGTCAATAGATTTAGTTTCTTTCTTCCTTGAGGATCTAGAAGTTTTTTGTTGCCAAAAAGGCTTGGAACTTAGGTTTTTTTCTTTTTTTGGAATGGATATACTGTGACTTCAACTATCATAATGGTCAGAAGTTAAAAAGCTGGAATTTTGCAGTTTTGCATACGATTTTTTCCCTATCAAGTTGACTGAGGAAATTTGCATAGTGTTCTTATCTAAATGGAATTTTGAGCAGGATGTCATATTTCACAGTTGTTACTTGGTAATGCACGCCATTGCCATTGCAATTGTTGGTTGTTTCGGTTCAAGTTATATTGTAGAATTGATGCCAAGTGCCCATTTTTTATCATTCGCTGGTGTTCAAAGATATGCATGAAAAATTAGTACTCAAGTTTGATGCTTTTGTGAGACTTGGGCACTGTAGTTCCATCAAAATTAACTTTTCTGTTTAATCGACAATTGACAAAATTATGCCTGATATTAGTTTGTTGATAAGAGCATGATAGTTATTTTTTAATTATTTATTTTGTTGGTTACTGAGATGAGATGGGGAACTAACTTGCTTGAACTTCTCTGCCCACAAAAAAAGAAAAACATCAGCAATCCCAAAATTCTTACCGAGAAGCCAACATTATTATTAAGGAACACATTACCCAATTCTCTTGTTCCAGCTTCTATGCATCAAAATCCCTGTAAATGGTGACGTTCCAGATTTTTTTTAATTCTGTACTATGTTGGAAGTTAATTTTTTTATTAAAAAAAAGTTTTTGTGCGTCTTCACTTTTAAGAAAGTTTTTTTCCCTTAAAAGTTCATTTTCTTTCCAGGGCAAAATTGCGAGCAATATTAAAGCCTTCCACAAAAACTAGCCAAAATCTGCATCCTAGTAATCGGTAATCTATATGAAGGCCAGCATGCTTCCCAGCTCTTTGATTAAATAAATAAATAAATAAATTTAAATATAAGAATTGATACCCATTCAGGCTTAAAAAGAAAATAAAAATAAATAAACATTTATAGAATAATAATGATAACAAATACATAACAAAAATTTTATATCCTAATTTCTCTGCAACTCCTTGTACCGTGCTTCATTATCTTCATATTTTCCTCTGCGCCCTTTTCCTGAAAATAATGCAACCACCAACTCCACAATTTGCCATAATTATCTCTTCCTCTCTTTTGGGGCAAACACAAAAAACAAAATTCCGGACAAACTACTTAGGAGGTATTTGGCATTCTCAAAACCGCGGTTTCAGAAGCACTTTTCCGTAAAACAAAGTAACCTCCTCCATATATTTACTTCGTAATCCGTAAAAGCACTTCTGAAACTATGATTTGGTTTGTATCCAAACACTCCTTTAGCATCAATCGATCAATCCATACACCAACCAAGGCCCCATTGGAGGACAATTCTCCCAACATAATTTTTTCTCATGCAGCCTTAAAAGTATCTGCTAATCGTTGATAGTATTGCTTTTGCTGCTCCAAAAAACAAAATAAACCATTGTCACAAAAAACAAAAAACAAAATAAACCATTTTAAGCATATAAAGTATAAAGCTCAATCTAATCTATACACACGCACACATATACACACACAGTATTAAAATTCCAATATCACATACCGTGTCTGACACCGAGGGAGAAATTTTAGTGAGAGCAGTCTCAAAATGGCTTAATTTGATGGTCACTGTATCTGAAGTTCTCTCTGCTGTTGATGCCGACTTCTCTTCAGCAGCAGCCAGAGCTGCTTCGTTCATCTATATGTTAATCAAAGTCAGCAAACTCCCCAGAATTGTTACCACATTTACACATGTATGTTGTTATTGTGATAAAGATCGGACTAGACTAGCCGATTTGACCACCACCCGGGGGGGGGGGAATTGCTGGTCTACTATCTTATTTGATTTGCTTAAAAAATCAATCAGTCCAAAGAAAACACCAAACAGATAAAAATTCAATCAAGACTACTTTGTTTTTGTTTTAAAATTTTAAGAGTTCATATCTTCGTAACTAATCCATTGCTGTGAGTGACTAATCACTTTTTACTATATACACAAAATCATTTTTTTTTCCCTACATCAATCAACATAAGTTTAATATTATATGATTTTTTATAAATAAAATTAACATATAATTATCCACAATTCAGTAACAGTTGGACCAATAAATTGTGTATATGCACACACGTGTGCGCGCACCCCACATGATACACTCATGCAGTGATGCTCCGAGAAAAGGGGCATGAGGGCTTTTAAATTATCATTTCATATCAGCTCTGGCATAGGATAACCATATACATCAAAAGCAGATACATACCAATGCAGCAAGATCAGCACCACTAAGATTTTCACAAGCTTCCATTCTTCCAATGGCACACAAATCCACTGTGTCATCAATTGGCTTCTTCCTTGCAAGAGCTTTTAAGATCAAGCCTCGCTCATCTGAGTTTGGCAGAGGAACATACAGAAGTTTACCTAACCTACCAGGCCGAAGGACTGCATGGTCCATCACCTCAGGTCTGCATGAGAGAAACACACGGTATACAGAATTGTCAAGTGCAGACATAAAAGGAAGTGACAATGAAAATGTAAACAAGCCTCATATTCTTAGTTAAACAAGAGACGCTATTAAATAATGATGAGGAAAGCATAACAGATATTACATTAAAAAATAATACTTGTATGCTTTCATCTTCAAGTTCCTTTTCCCAAACCAAATGGGTGTATATGAAATGTGATTAGAGATGGCAAACAAGTTACCTGTTTGTAGCACCAATGACAAAAACACCTTGCCTTTGCTCTGCACCGTCTAATTCAATAAGTAGCTGCAATCGCCAATATTTGTCAATTTTTTATCCATGCTGAGCATGTTAGCATTAAGTAATTCCTTCCAAAGATTTAAGAAATTGTTTGACCTGGTTCAATAGTCGCTCTACAACCCATCCACCTTCTTTACCACGTTTGGTGGTCAGTGCATCCACCTAAAGATGATTCAAAATATAACAGATAAATTTTACAAATTGCAGATAAATTAGAAGGCTCCCTCTACTGAAACAAATTCAGTTTCAGTTTACTTAGTAAATATAATTTTATATTCTGTTTGTAGGCCAAAAAATTAACAAACAAGTGAACAGGTCTTTCATATTTTTAATTTTAACATTTGTTTATTTCAAATGATTCGATACCAAAAAAAAAAATTCAGACTTATAATGATGATTTAAATGGGAAAAAAAAAACTGAAATTAGGACCATCGAGATTTTAGACATTTCTCCGCTGCTCCTTGCAAAAGGGCAAAAATTGGGTCCATAATAAACATTATTCAAAGGTAAAATAGCCACAAACCTCATCAAAGAAAAGAATGCAAGGTGAACATGTTCTTGCCCGACTAAACAATGTCCGCACTGCTAGCTCACTTTCTCCAACATATTTATTTAGAAGTTCAGGGCCCTGCAACAAAAGCGATTAAGACAATTCATTAAGATGCTTCATTTCAGACAGGAGGATCCTGTAACTCAACCAGAACTTAAGAGACAATGGTGCTGTAGCTGTTAAACAGACCTTGATATGAATAAAATTGGCTCCCGCCTCATTGGCAACAGCTTTAGCGATCAGTGTTTTACCACACCCTGGTGGTCCATAAA
This sequence comes from Neltuma alba, assembly GCF_004799145.2. NCBI lineage: Eukaryota > Viridiplantae > Streptophyta > Magnoliopsida > Fabales > Fabaceae > Neltuma > Neltuma alba. Next base: position 212,336 of record NW_021636091.1, read on the forward strand.
GCAAAAATCCTGTCTCAAGATCCACCCCAAATTCCTGAAAAATAAAATTTCAAGAAATTAACAATCATGTGAGACAGTGTACAATGATTTTTCATGACATAGCGTGTACAAAAGTCAATTGATCCATTATAGATTAATAAGATGATTTTAGAAAGAGAATTAGAAAGTGAATCATTGAGCAGTAAGCTAGTTATAAAATCAATATTTAATAAATACAATACATTGGTTCTGGGATCTCCAATAATAGTAATTTTTGTTGAATTAGATTCAGACACATGGCTAATATCACAAGCATAACGTAAACAGAATTTGAGGGCCACAGTACAGTTGAAAAAATGACTACATTACAGAAGACAGCATAAAAACAATATCAAATTGACAATGCAGATTTACAATCTTGTTACTTAACAAAAATACACTGAGCCCCAAAATATTCCAAAAAGTATATCCTTTTGTGAAGTATAATCTCCACTTCAAATCTCTAACACTAAAACCCATTGAATGAAATTGATGACCTTAATAAATATCAATATCAATATATAAAATAAAATCCATAGTAAGCGACACTATTCACAAACCATATGTTTAGTTACCATCTATTCAAACATTATGAGGGAAGGAAGGGGGAAGGAGAGAAGAGAAGAGGAGACGAGAGAATGAGAAAACAAAGAACTCAGAATCTGGTAATTCACAAAGATTCATCTGTGTCTGTTACAATATCTTGATATCTATTTATAGACCCTATCCTCACCTATCACAATAGTCATAACATAACTAACTAACCAACTTTCACTGCAACGTTATGATTATACAACATATTACCCTTGACTGCTAGATCGATGAGGGATTCAATGACACAACAATAGACAAAGTCTTGCCTGCATTTTGAGCAAACGCGTGGCCAATTATCAATTTATAAATTCTTTCACACGTATCAGCTACAGCCCACCCATTTAAGAGCTACAACGGCAAGAGAGAGAGAGAGAGAGAGAGAGAGAGAGAGCTCTAAACACCATGAATTTAGAACTCTCACCAGCCCATCAGACCCCTTGATTTTATAAAGGATAGATCCCATGTTAAGTTTCAAAATGAAGGGAGAAAAAAAAAAAGAAAAAAGAAATCAAGGAAACATACCAGCATTAAAAAAAATTGGCAGGTTAAATATATTTTATCCAACATAGGAGCAATGTTCATCTTCAACTCATTTAACAATCATGCATTCTGCCAACAGAAGTACTTTCCTCTTGTAATCAATTGCACCCCAAATTAATCATTAACAATGGTTTTCAAAAAAGCATCAGTGATCCCTTTACTATAATATGATAACAAGCAACCAATCACCCCAAAACCTTAGGGTAGAAAAAAAAGATACAATCTAAAAGATGAAAAAATGCATATAAAGTTCAGCTAATTTAATGATTTTCCCCAAACAAAAGCTGCCTACTTTACACATCCATCTCTGCCACAAGTCAATAAAACAATTCCAGCCAAAACTACCTTATAATCCTCTGGATACTTTATGCGTCTGACAATATAACGCTCAAACTCTTCTCTTAGAAGATCAAGCCCCCCAATATCTGCCCATTTTACATTAGGAATGGAAGAGAACCCTTCTCTTCTTGATGAAGGTTGCACTAATTTGACTGCTTCCTGCAAAAGTACCCCGAAGATTATAGTGGTTTTCAACGTTATTAAAAAATATTACATAAACCATAAAGGTAAATCTTTCTAAACATTCATCAATTTATTGACATGGAAAAATTATTGAAATGAAAAATGTTGATGTAAACTTATTCTAATCAAACAACTGAGATGTTCATAACCATAAATAAATGGAAACACACAAAGACATACATGCTTCATTACGACCATTCTGAGAATAAAACTTGGTTCAATAAATAGCTGTAATAATGTATGATATAATTCTAGAGGCAAGAAGAAAAAAACCTTGGAGGTAATTAGAAAAGGAAGGAACAAATAAGAATATGAGGATATAAATCAATCTAAGGCACCTCAAAATCTGACATTTTGATGACAAGCTTATCCATCTCTTCTGGTAACCAAGGTTCCCTCCACCAATCTTCATCATGCTCATCTAAAAGATCTGGGGATAATTCATGTTTCCTGTCGTGAATAATTCTTTTCATTGCTAGGTTACCTGCCTTATCAGCTAGAGCTGCCAAATCTGCTCCAACAAAACCTGGTGTAGACCTGGCTATTTTTCTAAGGTCAAATGAGCCCTCCAGATTCAGATTGCGAGTAAGCACAGACAAGATCTCCTCCCTAGCATATTCATCAGGGACACCGAGGAAAATTTCACGATCAAATCGCCCAGGCCTTCTCAGGGCAGGGTCAACAGCATCAGGCCTATTTGTAGCTCCAATAACAAGAATATAGCCAGGAAGGGCATCAGAACTTTCTGAACTATCAGCTGGTTGTAAGAGCCTGCTTGATTGATCCATTGAAGTCATTAACTGTGTTACAATTCGTTTCTCCATCTCACGCTGTAAATTTTCTCTTTTTGAAGCAATTGCATCAATCTCATCAATAAAGACAATTGATGGGGCAGTCTTGTATGCTTTAGAAAAAAGCTCTCTAATGTTTTCTTCAGAAGCCCCTAAAGTACTTATCAAACGATTAGTTAAGAAAAATTATCTATCAAAAAGAAACGCTTAATGGTAGCAGCAATCAAACTAGGTTGTCAAAATGCACATTCATTTTTCAACTCCCAAATTCCGACCAATTAACTGGAAATATCACTTAAAGGTTATGTTCTTTACAACTAAGACAAGTAAAATAGAACATAAAAATCCAGAGCTTTAACTTCCTGAGGTCAAGTTGTCGACCATCCAAGAAAATGACAACTCACTCTAAGCAGCCATATCAATATCGGGATAACCGTAACAGTAACAAGTTGTAATCACTAACCACGTTCCAAGGATCCTAATTGCCACTTAATATCAACCTTGCAGGCTGCACAAACAATCTTTTCTTTTGTTTGGCCACTGCACCAGTAAGTTTATCATAAAGTTGCACTGAACAGGAATTTTTGTCACCAATGACTCAACTTATCCCAATCAGCATTGTTCATCATTAGCAATTATAAAGCAGTGACGACATCAGTTCTTTACATGATTCACTTCAAACATCAACTATCTTCAGATAATGCCAATCAATATAAGCTTTGAAGTTTTCCTCTAACAAGTAACTATATTGATATAAGATGGTCAAGCATGGGAAAAATCAGGATCACCAAAGAACAAAAACAAAATTTCAAAGATAAATAAATACTTGGAATGGTAACATTCATACCTGAAACTCCGGAAACCACTTCTGTTGCTGATATCTGATAGAATGGAAAACCGGTCTCATTAGCTATAGCAAGAGCCAGAGTGGTTTTGCCACACCCTGGGGGTCCATGTAACAAAATCCCTGCCATAGGCCTCACCCCTAACTTTCTTGGCAACTGTGGATGATAAAGTGGAACAATTACTTCCATCTTCAATTCCTCCAGCACCTTCTTCATCCCACCCAAATCTTTGAATCTAGGTCCACCCTTCCCCTTGACCTCAACATCACCATTGCCATTCGGAACTGAACCCCTCAATTGCCTTTTTGGTTCCAAATCCTCGTTCATGTTACCTCCAACCCCATTCATAGCATCAACCTTAGTTGCCTTCTTATTATTAGCCACCTCCAGTTCAATGTTTTTCTCCTCTACTGTGGATTTCACATTCTTTGTTTCCGAGTATGAAGCCCGCAACATTGTTTTCATCAAGTCAAAGGCTGGTTCCACTTTCTCCCCATAAATTGCATCCTCTGATGTAGACACAGTCCCATCTTCGCCGTCTGATGACACTGATGTACTAGAAGTTGAGGCAAAAGAGGTTGATAGAATGCCCCCATCCCTTTGCAACCTTTGAAGGTGTAAATCCTCCATTTTTTGCAATCTCTCTTCACTTTCATCAACTTTCTTGCGCCTCTTTCGAGATGCACTTCGACCCTCTCCTTCGTCTTCATCATTATCTTCTACGGTGTCAGGCTTCAATATGGGAGTATTGGGCTTTCTGTTCAACTGCCTGTTCCCATGCTTGGATGACTCCAGAGCTTCTTGAACAAATCGAGTCAAAGTTTGTTGCTTTGTTCGCTGATAATCAGGGTAATTTGCACGAAGATGATTCACAATGTCATCAATAGTTGAGTACCTGGATTTGCAGGACTCGAGGCGACGACGAAGAATTTCGTGCAGTGACCTTCCTCCATTTCTTCTTCCCATCTCCGTAGATTCTGTAAAGCACCGACTCAAACTTTCTTCGTTGTTGGTTTAATATGCTTCAAAAACCAATGTACAGAGCAGGCGACACGATCACGACCATGAAGACGCAGTACGAGGCTGTGAGCATGACGCAGCAGCAGAGCAAACCGGGAGCGGAAACTGAAGAAAACCTAACTAGAGACCCTTTTTTTGGGCAACCATTCATATGAAAAAAAATTGAGTTAATACAATTTTTCTGTTTTTAGTTTTACCTCAAGTTATTTTTCAAACTTATCCCTCAATTTTCAATTCACAAATTTTGATTTTTTAAAGGGAAAATCCCAGAAAAAGCCCTTGAAATATACCAAATCCCAGATTGGGTCCTTAAATTTCGAAAATGACAGAATGGGTCATTGACCCAATCTGTTATTTGTAAAATTCAGGCAAATTGACATTTTTGCCCCTGAGCAAAAGTGAGTAGTTATTCTCTAAACAAATCTAGGTAACGCTTACACTGTTCTAGTGATTACAAGATTCGTTGTAGTTAATAATAAGGTACCTGGCAATAATAAGATACCTGACAATGAAAAAATGAGTAGTTATTCTCTACACAAATCTAGGTAATGCTTACATTGTTCTAGTGATTACAGAATTAGTTGTAGTTAATAACAAGACACCTGACTATGAAAAAGTGAGTAGTTATTCGCTACACGAATCTAGGTAACACCTAAACTCTTATAGTGATTCCTTGAGATAACACCTAACTGGCATTTCCCATATTCCAAGGACCTTTTTTGGGATTTTCCCTTTTTTAAATACTACCTCTATTCCTAATTATAAGAGCCAGTTAATTTGAAGAGATCAAAGAAGTAAGTTAAGTTAGTTATTTGTCCTAAATAGGTATTATCTTTCCTAAAATATCCTTGCTAATCAAGTGTATTGACTAGAATTATTATTATTAGAAAGGCTACTTTGAAAAAATATATATAAATATGAGAGACCAAATGGATTGGGGTCTTATATTTAGGATCAAAATAAAAGTCAAATAGGGTCTTATGTTAAGGACCGGAGGTAGTATATTTTTTATTTAAAATATTAATTCTTATAATTTAATAAAGATCTGAATTATTTTGTCTTTTCAAAGAACTAGAATTTTTTAAAACTTGAGCAATTATAATAGAAATTAGTGCAAACTTAAAAAAATCAAATATTTTATTAACTCTTTGGTTCAATATTTGGTTTAAACTTTTATTTTTTATTAAAATATTTATAATTACATTTTTATACTTTTATTTGTGATCATTCGCATAAAATTTCAATATTGTAATTGTAGAAATTATGAGGACCAAAAAAATAAAGATATGAACGATAAAATCATAACAATTAATCTATCAGCCTTGTCATTCTATTGTATTTAAATGTTAAAATAGAATGTGAATTTCTACCATTACTATTATTAAAATTTAATTTTGTCTCGTAACACGTAAAAATATTATTCTGTTGTACTTTACACATTCTTAATAAAACTAAAATGTTTTCCCTTTTGATAATTTGGAGAGAAAAAACTTCAAAACATCACAAAAGATACAAGTTTTCTGTTTAGGGAATAAAAATAATTGTTACGGATGCTGATATAATTTAAACATTTAAAATATTCCATTTGCCTAAAAGAAGATAATAATCATTTCAATGTCATCGTCTTAATTGGCTAGACAAGGTTTTTAAAAAAATCATATGTAAATAAATAGGATATTCCATCACTTAAATATCACCAACGCAGCAGCACTGGGTAATTCCCTTGAGTTGGTAATAACGGCAAGAACCACAAACAGGTGAAAGGGATTTAATAACAATTTTAAATATATCTGTTGGCAAGAAATTCAGTCGAAAATTGCTGCACTCATTGTATTAATAAAAATTATGACATGAGGAAACGGTCAAAATGAAGTGTGAATCCCACTAGAAGTTCTGGTCATGATGAAGAAATTCCTTCTACCCTAAGCTACCCAACAAAGATTTAAGAGAAGGACAAGCACAAACAATTCCCATCGAGAACTTGAATAAAAATCAACTGAAATTTGGGCCTTGTAAACTGCAATGTCAATCTCCAGCTCTATAATTTCATATCCAGCAAACGAGGTTTCTTGTATGGTTGGTTCCTCCTACAAAATTACAAACACAAGTTCCAACAAAACCTTGTCAAGAAAGGGGGAACAGTCAGGATAATAAATTCATCAAAATGAAAATTTTGTTAGTGATATAATCAACCAGCTGCTGATATTAGTGATGAACATTGTTTATTTATATTTGATTAAAAAGGTTCAGGAAAAGAATTACCTGCCAGCATCTATTGCTTTCTTTTATCCTTTGATTTAGAGTGTTGCTGCCCATAATATGCTTTATGCCTAGCCAATGAAAACTTAAGATGAGCCATGTTTTGCTTTCTCCTGGCTTTTCGAGATAAACTTTTTGTCTCGACATTTGACTCCTCTGCAGATGGTTTATCTCTGTCTCCCAATCTATCTGATGAACTTGACTTGCTGGCATCATCTCTTGATTTTTTCTTTTTGTTCTTCTTGTCCAAACTTTTTGAATGAAGGAGCTCTTTAGTCTTCTGCTTCAGCTCGTACCTCTTCCGTTTGCTTAACTTCCATTCCTCCTCCCTATAAGGAGCAAGTTTCTTCAAGGAAATATATTGATTCAACTCTTTTTCGTCCATCATCAGTAATTCTGAGGCACTCAAGCCGAATCTGTTTGGCTTTGTTTTGGCATACTTGAATCTTGTCTTCAAGTCCCCAATGGTATCCTCATAATCTAATTTATAATACTCATCCATCATTGCCTGTCTTGCTTTCTCCAACAGAGCTGTTTTACGCTTCCTCTTCCGCTTACCTTCCTCATGAACTTGTTCTTCATTGTTTTCTTCCTCCTCTTGGAGTTCATGATCACTGCCATTCTCCATATTCTTCCTCAATGCTCGTTCCCTTGCAGCAAGAAACCCATCATCAGACCCACACGCGTCCCAGTCTTTAGGAAGTCCAAGCAATTCATCCTCCTTCGCAAAATCAGGCTTCTCCATTTCATTATTATCACCACAAAAATCTGAGTCAGCATCTTCTGCATTATAATATTTTTCATCAAATGCCGCCTTCATCATCTTATCATACTCCTCAGGGTCAAATTCCTCTTCTATTTCTGCGACAGACAATGGGATAAGATCGTCATCATGAATTCCTGCAGTCTTCATTATCTTCTTAACCTTCTCCTGCATCTCTTGCTTCTTCAAATTCTTCAGATGTTTCAACTCCTCCTCCCTCTCCTTCTGTGCTATTGCCATTCTCTCCTCTTTGCTCTTCCTCTGCTCCTTCCTTGCATTTGTCTTCTTCCTCACTGACCCTTCCACATTCCGAGCATGACCCAACACCCTGTCTCCTTGATTTTCTTGATATCTGAATTCGTACTCTTCCTGTCGTTCGAGATCACTCTCCTCTGATTCTGATACCCATTCCAAGTTTTCCTTATCAACACCCAAATTCTCCCCCTTTTTGTCAATCCACATCTCGTTCATGAAATAGTTTTTCAGAAACTTGGAATTTTCATCTTCATTTGTATCTTCGCTAAAGTACTTCTCCAATTCCTTCCCATATTCCTCATCATCACTTTCTCTTTTATTGTCACCTGCCTTCTCCTTCACTACAAAAAAATCCCCTTCATGATCATTTAAACCTTCCTTTTCTGATGCATTAAGAAAAGCCCTTTTCAATTCTTCTTGCTCATCAACATAAGTCTTTTTCCCCTCTTTATTTTCTGATATACTATTCTCCTTCCCACCACTTTTCTCTTCTATATCCCCAAAATCTGGTCCCTCCTCAATCAAATGCTTTGCCATCACATCCTTCAGATACATCGGGTTTCTACCACTTTTATTTTTAGAATAAACTTTCTCCATTTCATTGCTTTCCTCTTCACTGCTATCATCTGACTCAAAAAGCTTAACATCTTTTTGCATGAGACAAGGGTCCTTCTTCTTCACCTTATTTAAGCAGTCAAAAAACTTCTTATTATCCCTTCTAGACATTTTTAGCTTCTCATCATCAGATGATTCAGATTCTTCATCACTATCAGAGGATGAGGATGAGGATGAAGATGAAGAGATAAGACCCTTCTTTTTTAACTCTTCAAGACGCTGGAGGTCCTCCCGCTTCTTGTTGTATTCAAATCTGCGAGCATACTCCTCATTTATCTTGACTTCTGATATGTCATCATTTTCTGAGTCACTACCATCAAAGAGTTGGAGAGCCATACTCTGTCGGCCAACATAGAAACGAGAACATTAAACAGAAATTCCCTTAAAGATGCATATTATTTGAAATTGGAAAATTATCATGACTCACAGATATGTTATAAGAGAAAGCAGCAGTAGCAACCAATAAAAATGGAGATAGACCCTATGACAAATATAAAACTAAGCTCTGATCTCAAAGGAAAGGGAGACAAAAAGGCTACTATAGGAAAGCCCTGTTACCCATATAATTGTTTTTCAGCAAACACTATTTTTCAACTAACAGAACTTGCTAACCTGTACTAAACACAAAACTAACTACCATGTAAAGTTTTAAACAGAATACCATGAAGGAAAACCACCTAAATGAAACAAATAAAACTTTAAACTTCACATCACAATAAATAATGTTAGTGAAAGATAGTATTTATACTGGACAGATCTAAAAATTGAGGTTATTTGCTCTCTATGTCAGCGAATACTTTTAATCCATATCAGTAACGGACTTCGCCTATCACACTTGATACTTTAAGCCAAAAAAGCATGCAAAGCACAAAATCTTGCACTCAATGATAGATACTAAAGACCTAAACAAAACTGAGTTGGGCAACAGCTAAAATGCAGAATTTTGGACACACATTCGTCCAGGTTAAATTAAGACTTCTGAGCTTGAAATTGAGAGTTTGTTAAAGGTAATGCTTACAAAGTACCCCACCAAAAAAAAAACAAAACAAAACAAAACAAAAGATGAAGACAGCTGAAAGATTGGAAAAGAAATCCGTGCCTATTTATCCCAGCAAAATACAAACAGTTCTAAACACTGATGACTGAATAAGACTAATCAAAGGGAATATGATAGAACTGAAGCACCTTTCGAGGGAGAAACGAAGTGAAGAAGAGTGATTATTAACGTAACTAATTTCTATTGCTCCCTCTTGTCTTTGAAATTGAAAGCTAATAGTTATGGCGACAGTGCAATTCAAATCAGCATTTCAATACTGCATTCGAGAATCACTTAAGAGATCGATGTACTTAATTCGACGATTTAGAACCTCTAGAGCAACCATTGCAAGCAAACAATAAAGATGCGCAAAGTGAGGATTGAAAATCAATAATCAAACATGGAGGACAGAGCAGAAACACCAAGCATGCTTCAACATCTTCGAAATGAAGAAAAGGCCAATCAATGTTGAAAATCTATAAATACCTCTTGAAAAGACTGCTAGAGAGAGGTCGTCGTCGGCGGTAAAAAAGAGAAAAGAAGATGTTATCGGTATTTGCTGAAGCGGCAGGACGACGGACTCGGAGCTCGCGAAGACTGAAGGTACGGCACTACGGCGGCTCAAGTAGGCACAAGGAGGGATTGATGGAAGAGGGAACTGGAACTGGGAAATTGGCGAACTGGGATATTTTTCTGGACTAGGGAATCAATTAGGGAAAATTATAATAAAAACCCGAGAATTAAATACAAAAAGATTATCAAAATTATCAAATTATTCCAAAATTCTAAGGGATCTTATTACTAAAGACTTTATTTATTTAATTACCAAATTATCATTTTTTTAAGTATATACTAACAACTGAAAGAACAATCATTAATAATTTAAAGTACAATAATTAACAACTATCATGAGTATTAGCAACACATTTTCTCAGCGCAAATAAAATGTAATGTTTGAGTTGTTAATATTTGCTGCGATAATTGTTAAATGTTAAACCTTAAGTTATTAAGGACTGTACTTTTAGTTGTTAATGGATTCTTAAAAAAAAGAAAAGATAAGAGCAATTTGGTAATTAAACAAATAGAATTTCTTGCAATAAGGTTCCCGGAGACTTCTGATTGATTAGATATGTTAAGGGATTTTTTTATATTTAATTCTTTTATATTGGACCTTATTGCAAGGAAAAAAGACAAAAAAAATGACATATTAACTTTATAATGCCCAAAACATTTGCTCAATTTAAGAAATCCCATTTTGGTCTCTTGAGACCAAATTGGGATTATCATGTTAGATGAAAAGACTAAATTGTCTGTCATTTTATTTGTTGTTTTTAAAATACCAAATTCTCCACTAGGCGGCCGGTCACTGGAGCTCCGTCGGCAGTAGTTACTGAAGCTCTGGCGACCGGCTAACAATTGGTCACCGGAGCTTCGACGGTTGGAAACAATTTTTTTGAAAATTTTTACAATTTCAGTATAACTGTTAACAACTTTTATAATGCTATTAACAATTTCAGTATAGCAGTTAATAACAGATTTTCTGGAAAATTCAACAAGCTTCGGTGGCCAAAAACAATTTTTTTGGAAATTTTTACAACTTCAGTATAACAGTTGACAACTTTTGTAATGCTATTAACAATTTCAATATAGCAGTCAATAACAGATTTTCTTGAAAATTCAACAAGCTCTGGCAGCCAAAAACAATTTTTTTGAAAATTTTTACAATGTCAGTATAACAATTAACAACTTTTGTAATGCTATTAACAACAGGTTTTTCGAGAAATTCAAAAAGTAGCATTTTTACAACTTTAATAATGCCATTAACAAGTTCCGTAACTCTATTAACAATTTCAGTATAGCATTTAACAATATGTTTTCTTAAAAATTCAAAAAAATGGCATTTTTACAACTTTAGCAACTACTTTTTTTTTTGAAAATTTGTACAACTTCAGTATAATGGTTAACAACTTTTGTAATGTTATTCACAATTTCAGAATAACAGTTAACAACAAGTTTTTTGAAAAAATTCAAAAAGTGGCATTTTTACAACTTCAATAATGTCGTTAATAAGTTCCGTAACTCTATTAACAACTTTGGTCTAGCATTTAACAACAGGTTTTCTTAAAAATTTAAAAAAATGGCATTTTTATAACTTTAACAACTACTTTTTTTAAAAAAATTTACAACTTTAGTATAATGGTTAGCAACTTTTGTAACTCTATTAACAACTTCGATATAACAGTTAACAACAGGTTTTTAGCCAAATTCAAAAAGTAGTATTTTTACAACTTTAGTATTACCGTTAACAAACTCAAGAACCTATTGTTAACCGCTACACTGAAGTTGTTAATAGTGTTAAACAAGCTGCTAACCGTTATACTGAAGTTATAAAATTTTTTTAAAAAAATTGTTTTCCACTACTCGAGCCCCGGCGACCAATTGTTGAATTTTCTGAAAAACCTGTTGTTAACTGATATACTGAAGTTGTTAATAGCATTACAAAAGTTGTTAACTGTTATACTGAAGTTGTACAAATTTTCAAAAAAATTGTTTCTGGCCGCCGGAGCTTGTTGAATTTCCCAGAAGACTTGTTGTTAACTGTTATACTGAAATTGTTAATAGCATTACAAAAGTTGTTAACCGTTATACTGAAATTGTAAAAATTTTCAAAAAAAATTGTTTCTGACCGACAGAGCTTCGAAGACCAATTGTCAGCTAGTCCCCAGAGCTTCAATGACTACTGCCGCCAAAGCTCCAGTGACCTACCAACTAGTGGAGGCTTTGGTATTTTAAAAACAATAAATAAAATGAAGGGTAATTTGGTCTTTTCATTTGATATAATAATCCCCGTGTGGTCTCTTAAGACCAAAATGAGATTTCTTAAATTGAGTAGATGTTTTAGGCATTATGAAGTTAATATGTCATTTTTCTGTCTTTTTTTCCTTACAATGTTCTCAATCAGTTTTCGGTTTTTCCCCCAAAATCCATTATCGCCAAAAAAAATTTTCTGTGTAAGATTACAAACTTGTACATTTTTTTTTTGCCACAGCAAACTTATACATTAATGAGTAGAAATAACAATATCAATTATAAAATCAAAAAGCTGTATCTTGTGATATATTCACAATTTTGAGCTTATAATTGAAATAATTTAAAAAATTGATTAATAATAATTGATTTTCAACTACTCTTCTAAGTTAAATAGCTTGTAACTAAATCTATATTTTTGGCTCAACAATAAATTCAGTATTCTCGGATTTTGGATTGCTTTTAATAAGATCAGGACTTTGCCATATAATTAAAATTAAAATTGAATTTATATCATGAATTAATGAATCTAGTGGGTTAAACTTTACTGGTTAAATCAAAATCATACAAAAATTAATATATTTTTTTTTTAAAAAAACTGCAAATGATATTAATAGAAAATTACAAAGATAATTTACACCCTGAAAAAAGAAAGAGAACACATAAATACGTAATGATGAAAGCATACTATGAGGTGTTCAATATAGAGGTTTTAAAGCCTAAGAAGCATTCATCTAGTTAGAGGCCTAACAAGCCTTTTAAAGTATTCAAGGGATTTTTAACTTAAGAATGTTTACGCGGAAGAGGATATAAATTATTACTTTGATATGACATGGATAATTACATATGCGAAGCTTGACGTAACACATAGTATGGCAGCTCCAAAACCATCATGACACGTGATTTATTGGTGTATGCTCACTTTGACATTGAAAAAGATAAGAATAGGTTCTAAGTAGAGCTGGGAATGCAGGCTGGCGGTGCGGATATGGGCCAGCCCACACCAAAAGCAATGCAGGTTGAAGTAGCCCGCACTTTGGCTGGCCGGCGGGCCCGCCTAACTTTTAAAAAAAAAATTATTATTTGTATAGGTTTGAGCTTAGTTTGTAATGTTAAAATTGTACTTAGAGTTTTAAACTTGAGTAATAAGTTATAATAAAATAATGTGAGGATTAATTTATAATTTGAGAAGATATTTTAGAAAAACTAACACATATTTTTTTTAAATAATTAATTTGACTATTTTTCTTATCCAAATTAATTAAGTAGATCTTTTATGTATGTATTACATATGCAATTACATGGATGAGAAGATGTAAATATGAAATTTGAGGGTTAAAATCCTCTAATTATGTTGTATAATATATTAGAAATTATATAAAAAAAATTTAAAAAAAAAGCGGGCTAGCCCACCAACCGGCAGGCTGGCCCGCAACGGAACGGGTTGAAAACGGTGTGGGCTGGATTAGCCCGCACCTTGGCGGGTTGGCAAAATGCCAACCCGAACCCGCCATTTTTGACGTGCTGGTGGGCTGGGCCCGTATTACCAGCTCTAGTTCTAAGAATCTAAAAGGAACTTTTAAACCTAATTTTCACATTATTAAATGCTCAATTCAACAATATACTATGGAGGAGTCCAATGGAGGTTCAACCTATTAAATTAGGACCCGAATGCATTATGAGATAGGCTATGGGAGTTTCAAAAGGTCATTCAATCATATTCAAATCTAAAGGGATATCTAAAAGGTCCATTTAGTCCATATATGCTTATGAACATGAATAGTATGTATGAAGATTTATTTAAAAAGTCGAATAACATTCAAGAAACAACAAAAATGGTTTTATACAGCATTAATTAGAATTCTATTTTTTTAATTAATTTCCTATTTTATATCAATTGCTTTCTTAAAGACAAAGACTTACATATTTTGTATTATATGAATTAACAGAGTCAAATAAAGATCTTTTCGTTAATGGTATGATCCTATGACCTTTCTCATTAATGATGAGATCCTCTTAAATAGTGTGTGATTTAGATTATTTTATATTAACTAGCAAGTTAGAGTATGCTAGAAAATCCTTTAATTTTTTCTATTTTTAATACATTTTCTCATTTATTTTTTATGTACTTTATTTAGTTAGTATTATAGGCTCTGATAGTTTATAATGAGCTTTAAGGCTTATGTTATCAATTAAGGTTTTAAAAAGTCCAAGCTTATAAATATTTCAGTGTGTACTCTACTCAAGAGTAGATTTGAATATTAATAATATGATAATTTTATTTCTTTGCTAAAAGCATTGCACGCATATCGTATTCTCGTGAGAATACTTTCATAATATTAAGGAAGTTTTCATAGCGAGGATTATAAAAGACTGGTTTTTTCAAGTTCCTATTTTGATCATTTTTTCAATTTCTTATGTTTAGAGTTACAAGCGGCAAGTTTTTTGGGGGTCTTAATTCTAATTCTTATAGTTGTTCCTAGCCAATTTGTAACCCACTCATATCACATAAACAAATAAGAGAAAGAAAATTTGCAGAGAAGGCACAAGGGAGAAAGATTGTAGAAAGATCATAATATCTTGACCTTTTTTGTTGTGGCTACGATACCAAATTAGTTATCCAACTGAGAGCATCTTGAAAACATTGCAATATGAAGATTTGACTATCGGCAATTTCTTTTCCCATATAAAATGCTGTAGTGGTAGATTCAAATAAAAGATAACCAAATGAAAATATTAAGGGTTAAGGTTCTTAATTGCCTTGAAAGTTTTCCCCGACGAGCACTCAGCACCTGGAAGTTTTTGTTTGTTCTTAAATATCTCGGAAGTAATTTATCGTAGCAATTATGCCCCGAGTTAACATTCAGGCAAACGGATGTCTGTAAATGACACGGTGTCAAGAAGATGGATGACATGTTGGTGAATGAGATGGTGACGTGGCACTGTTGTATCAACAAAATAAAAGTTGATGCCGAAGGTCAATGTTGTCATCGAAGGTCGCTCTTGTCGTCGACACTGAGAGCTAGGGTAAAGCAAAGTGAGGTGGGGCGCATGTGAAGTCTGAGAAGAGGACAGAGCAGAGATTCAACCGGATTGAAAAGGTATGGAATATTAGATCCTCGTCATTAGGTTCTTATTTTCAAATCTGGTGTGGCGAAGTAATTTTCTTTTTTTAAATTAGTTTAGGGTTGAGGTGAGATGACAAGGAGGGGTGGTAGTGGTCCCGGTGGTGGTCCCAGTAGTTCACTACCAGGGGGTAGCGAAGAATCGGGGGATCCGTACAGTATCGTGGGTGAATTAGAGAGGGCTTTGAAGACAATCGATGAAACGAAGAAATGTTTGGGGGGTTCTGTGAATGATGATAGAGACAGGGTTACTAAGAGTGAACAGTCACAAACCAGCACTCAACAGTTTGATACGAACAGAAGACCACGTGGTGGAAGGGCTTTCTACAAGAGCCGTGTTGATAGTGGAATGGGAGTCCAGATTGATGAGGAAACTGGACGAATTGTCTACAATGTATGTGATCGTTTAATCTGTTTTCATAATTCTTTTTCATTCCATGTTTTCAGAATCTAACTATATTGTTAATGTCATTATGCAGCGTGGCTTGAATTCACAAGTTGTCCTTGATGAGGGAGAAGAATACATGGAGCACCATACAGACATAGAAACAAGGTTTCCCATCCCAAATGAGCTTTCAATAAGGATCTCTCGGAGCATGTCTGATTCCAATGGTAGTGGCTTCCGTAGAATCTAGTATCGAGGTGATGGAGCAATTACTTCCACTCCTTCTAACCTACCATTCACTCCTCCAGGACTAATGTGGTCAGGACAACCAGCCTTAACCACCTCACAACTCCTAGCTCACAAGGACCACACAGTAATTGCCTCTTTTAGCCGAAGGGAGTTCGATGCAAGGAGAGGAAGGGAATAGCTATATTATTTGTACCAGTCTGCTATTTAGGGGATTTAGATAACACTGTTTAGTGTATTTGGCGTATTTAGATGGCACTTCTTAGGATTTAGGAAGGTGTATTTATACTTGGCCTTGTTCTCTTTTGGTTCTAACTGTACCAGTCTATTGTTTTTTTGGATGTATGTTCTGTAAATGTTGGAGAGCCAAATAACACTGATGTAGCAAAGTTGATAAATGGTGGTCATTTATCGATAAGCTGTTTGATAAATGAACTTATCGATAAGCTACTCGATATAATTGAGCCAATTTCATAAACTTTTGTCCGATAAGGTTATCGATAAATGGTATTTATCGATAAGGACTTCGATAAATAAAAGAAACAATTCAAGTCCTCATTTATCGATTTGTTAATCGATAAATACCCTTATCGACTAATCAAAATTAATCAATATAAATAGCTTTGTGTCTTCTACTGTCGCACATCCCATGTATCCTTTGTGTCTTTTACTGTCGCACATCACACGCATCCTTTGGTAACACCATTCTAACTCAAAGCTTATTTTCAACTATATTCTTGAATATATTCTTGAATATATATTAGAGAAATGGTCTTCTCGAATACGTATTTGAGAACTGGTCTTCTTGAATACATATTCGAGAACTGATTTTTGTTCTTCTCTGTTCTGTCCTCTTCTCAGACTTCACATGCGCCCCACCTCGCTTTGCTTTGCCCTAGCTCTCAATGTCGACAACAAAAGCGACCTTCGATGACAACATTGACCTTCGGCATCAACTTTTATTTTGTCGACACAATAGTGCCACGTCACCATCTCATTCACCAACGTGTCGTCCATCTTCTCGACACCGTGTCATTTATAGACGTTCGTTTGCCTGAACGTTAACTCGGGGCATAATTGCTACGATAAATTACTTCCGGGATATTTAAGAACAAACAAAAACTTCCGGGTGCTGAGTGCTCCTCAGGGAAAACTTCCGAGACAATTAAGAACCTTAACCCAAATATTAATGCTCATGCCACTTCCATTTTCCAAGTATCATTGCTGCCACCCCCTTCTTTATTTATTTATCATAAATGCAAGTATCACCAATGGGTAGACTACTCTTCAAATTGCTTCGTGAAAATTGAAAAGGAGACATAATTATGAATCTCTACGATGATTGAGTTTGGTGATCAATCTGACCTCGATGTAAATCAATATTGTGTCATAATTGTACTCCTCCAATCCATTAATATATGACCCAATTCTTAAGTTGGTTCTAATCCTAAACATAAGACTTATTTATTATATTTATTAATTTTTTAAAATTATCTCTTTTAATATTCCCTTAACTATAATCAAATAGGAGAGAGGGAAAAAATATTATGAAGATGATAATAGTGTTTTAGGAAAAATACGTCATATTTCTTATAATTAACTAATTTACCTAATACTTTTAATTTAATTAAATTAGTTAAAGTGATTATTCTTTGGATTTGGATGATACGGCGACCATTGGTCTAGTTGACTAAGCATGTTCTTTAACTATAGGCCAAAATTAACAGAGTTACCTTGAGAAAACCTGATCAATATGATACCCAAACCCAATTGCTATGGTGTACAGACACAAAATAAGTGTTCCCTTGATTATTCAATTTGACAACCAGAGAGACAGGTTTGTCACATTCAAATGACGTTGTCTTAAAATATCACCAGTTGGTAAGACATGGTTAAGTAATTTTCAGACTAGGAATGGTTGCTTCGCCATGAGGGAAATGGACTGGAGAAATTTCTAGAAAGAATCCGCTGCCATAGAAGCTATAGAAGAAACTTGAAGGAGGAGTTCATTGCACCCGTCTTTAACTGAATAGATACCAGAAGCATTGCCATCCCATAAAAGCCAATCAAGGAGTTTCATATGAGAGGAGTGTTGAGACTTAGACGAGCATTTGCCGAAGAGTGAAATGTGCGCACCAATAGAGCATTTCATTAAATAGGTCTCGTGCTAAAAGGAAAAAAATGAAAGTTCTGCCTCGTGTGTCAAATATTACCCTTGGTTCTTAATATAAAAGCTACTTAGCTAATTTAGATAGATTAAGAAAGTTAGTTAAGTTATTTATTTGTAACAAATATGAGTTAGTTTTCCTAAAGTATCTTTTTAATCATAATCGACTATTTTTGGATGAAAACTCTCTTAATATGTATAATCAACATTGATATTTTAGAGAATAAATTATAAATTTATAATCAAATTTAATTAGCAACTAGCTCTTATATTAAAAATACATGTTTTGGCCATATTGCATGGAAGCCACTGGCCCACCACCACCAATGATGGTCAAGCGGAATATCTTTCATTACCAGCTCTCAGCTTGAGCTTTCTTTGTTTTTTTTGTAACTCTGGTTGAGCTTTCTAGTGATAATATCGTCACAAATATTCTGAGATGCCTTTCTATATTTATGAAGAATTACGGCTTTTGCTTTTCAGATCAAAGTGCGAGATAAGTCTATGTACACTTTCATATTTATTTCTCCATAACCACTTCATTGGCAAGACAAATTCGTCAATCGCCATACGCCCAATTTACTTTTAGGGTTAAAAATGTCAAAAAAGTTAAGAGATGAAAATCTATAATTTAAAATTTAAGGAACTAAAACCAAAATAATAACAAACATGAAAGGATTAAAGATTATATTAATCCCTTACTTTTATGAGTAGGAAGAAAGAGAATATTTCTTAAGCAAATGTATTTCGTTTCTATCTCTTGTTAATTTCTTCCTAGAAAAAAGTTTGTACATCTAGAATCCAATCACAAATGTGCTTTGAATAATTGGACACAAGAGAGAAGATGGGGATTTATAACAAATAGGACCGACTTAATAAGTATTATTTTTAGTCCTTAATATAAAAACTAGTCAGAGATTTGGAGTTAGTTTTAAATAAAGATTTCAATTTACTTTGTTTTCTAAATTTATATTTTATTTTTTAAAGTATCCGTATTGATTATACATATTAAAGAAGTTTTCATTCAAGAATAGTTATAATTAAAAGGATATTTTAGAAAAATTAATTTATATTTGTTACAAATAATTAACTTAAATGATTTTCATAATCTATCTAAATTAGTTAATAACTCTCATGTTAAGAATTGGAGGTAGTACTAGAAGAAGCTTGGGAGTGAAGGTTTCCTTTCCATTTTCATTCCTTTGAATTGAGCATCCTTGAATGTCATTATACTACCTCCCGTCTTTAATATAAAACTTTATTTGACTTTTATTTTGGTCCTAAATATAAGATCACAATCCACTTTATCTCTCATATTTATGCATTTTTTCCCAAGATAGTCCTTCTAACAATAGTAATTATAGCTAATATACTTGATTAGTAAGGATATTTTAGGAAAGACAATACATATCTATTACAAATAACTAATTTAACGTCTTTTTTTAATCACCTTAAATTAGTCAACTAGTTAGTAGTATTTTTGAACAGGTCCCTTCCGAAAAATCAAATGTGCAAGGACACGGGGCATCATCCCGTGGCGTGTAGCCTGGACGGTGTAGATCAAAGCTGTATTCACAAATGGATCATCGGTCGCTGGGGCACTTTCTTCCTCAATCGGAGGGTCAGCAGAGGAAGCATCCCTTGTTATTTGGGCAATGCCAATAACGCAATTCTGATATCAGGCAAGGAGCCATTCCACGTGACAGTTCAACGAACGAAAGATTGAAAGAGGGGAAGAGAGAACAAGCAAAAAAGGGAGGCAAAAAAAAAAAAAAAAAAAGAAGAAGAAAAAAAATCTCTGTGTCGCATTCTATATAGCTCTTCCTAGCTCGTCTCGTGTTCTCTCTTTCTCTCTTGCGGAGCCATGGCTGCTTCAACGTCCCTCGTTGGAAGTGCCTTCACTCAATTTCCTCCTTCATTTCACTCCAGAGATGATGCTCCTTCCAATTCGAAATCCACCTCAAATTGCTGTCGTTTCCCCACTCGATTGCGGAATAACCGATCATCGTTACTTACAACTCCTGTTTCTTCTTCTACTTCGCTTCGTTTCTCTTCCAGAAGGTGCTTCTTATATGCTGTTAGCGATTGCTTTTATTTATATATTTTCATTTGGAATTGTTTGTGTGTGCTTTGCTTGACATAAACCGCCATGGAATTATTTTTCCATGTTTCTAGCTTACTTATCTTTCAGGTTTTAATTTTTTGTACTTGGTAAATATGCTTTTATGGAATTTCCAATTGGAAGCTCGAATTGGTATATTATCTTGTATGAATGAACTGATTAAAGAGACTCGTTGCTAATTCTCATTTCAAAGCTGAGAAGTGTCTGAAGCTACGAATTATCGTGGAAAGTATATCTTACGGTGTCTGATATTTTGCGTCTCAACATTATCTATGCCCATAATTAGACTGATTTGTTTTTAAGTTATTGAATTCCTGTATTGAATTCTGCGATTCTTATTTTGTGTCTCACTATTGTTGAAAGGGCTTCACATTATGCTGCTAAAGGTGGACTGAGTTTCCGAAGGAAGAATGATGGTGCTTGGAAGCAGTATACCTCCATGCTCGGTGAGCCAGTGACAGAAGGACTTTCATCCCCACAGTATCACTTAACTTCTTGCTGTCTTGCCGGAAATAGTCGAGCAGCCAATCTTAGAAGATTTGTTCCCAGAGTCTTTGTTGATAAATCCACTTCCCCATTGTTTAAGAATAAACTCGGTCATGCCCGTGTAAGTACTCCTACTTCACTTTTGGCTGTATGTTCCTGCACCTGTAACTATGCAACTATATTGTAAACAAGTTGTTTATTGTTCGATTTTTTTTATGAATTTTTTCCCTTAATACAAAGCGCTTATCTTATTTTTTTCCCCCTATGATGAGTAGCCTGTTTTGTGAAGTACAAGTTCTTTTTCCAATTGCCATTGCATTTTTATTTGTTCCTTGCTTTCAAAGATCAGTTTCTGTACGGACATTCCACATTCTTGATTTTTAACTTTTAATTATATTTTCTTTTGCCTTTATTTTTCATATTTACTTGCGAATCCTCATCATACTTGAGTCCTAAATACAAACAGTATGTGTTTTGTCAATTTTTTACTTTGTTCCAGATTTTAGATAACATGTTTATTTGACACTCTCAATTTTATTTGCTAGAAGCGATTTACATGCTATCAATTTTTGCAGCAATCTGATGCTTAAAAGTTGAAGATGTATGTTTTATTTTAATACTCCCAGTAGACATGTTAAATTTGGAGATTATCCTTCAGATGCCTATGTTTGTTTCATATCTGCTTTTATAATGAATGGTTATGGCGTGATAGCCTTCTAGGTGCAATCTTATTTCTTTTCCTTTGAAAATTATATTGATTTGGTCATTGAATTTTTTTTTTTTTTTTTCATGGGTTGATCAGGTTCAAATTCCTCATGCTACTGTTGGTCCAGATGAGCCACATGCAGCAAGTACAGCCTGGCCAGATGGCGTTACTGAGAAACAAGATTTAGGCATATTGGATTCTGAGCTTGAGCAGATACAAGCATTTTTGAGTTCTGAACTTCCATCTCATCCAAAGTTGCATCGAGGTCAACTGAAGAATGGGCTGCGCTACCTGATTCTGCCGAATAAGGTTCCGCCAAAAAGGTTGGTTTTAGATGATGATGGTAGATATATAAGCTGTGATATATGGGCAGTGAGTTCAGATTTATCAAGCATGAATTTGCATCTATCTATGAACTACATCCTAAACTTGGATATAATAATTCAGGCTTTTTTTTATTATACTACCCGCTACAATGAGTTTGTATGTCACATTCTTTAGTCAGTGTCAAGGAGGGCATGCTAGAGGACTTTTGATGGTTATGGGCAACAGGGACTGAGCAAAGGCAAATTGCTTTACCTCATTGATCCTGACTGAAAATAGGGAGAGTAGATTTCAAGTTTCATGCCTATTTATCCTACATATGCTGGACTAAGTGAGCGGCTTTAAGTGTATTTGGCTAGCTGCTATGAGATATAAGTGCTTTATCCTCTATTTTCTGAGCCTTCTGTACTCCTTTTTTCCCCTCATTTTTCCTCCACATAATTTAGGTACCATCTGATACTTCAGTGCTATGTTGGTAAAGCTTGTTAACTGTGTCCTAGAATAAATGCTATATCTAAATGGTTAAGTTTAAGGAAGCAAGCTCAGTACAGGAGGAAAAGTTCGGATAAATGATTACATTTGAGAAATGTTCTTTTATCATAAGCAAGAGCCCCTGAAGTGGTTCAAGGGGCCTGCGTGGTCCATTCCTTGTTTGTTAGAACTTTTGTGTGCTTCATTGATGGCAGCTCCGGAAGGTATACTAAAACTTTATATTAACCTGTGAGGAGGTTTGAGGGGACTGCATGGTCCACCCCTTGTTGGTTAGAACTTTCATGTGCTACATTGATGAAGGTTCCGGTACGCATACTAATGCTGTCTACTAATTTGTTGGATTTTAGGTTTGAAGCACACTTGGAAGTTCACGTAGGCTCAATTGATGAAGAAGATGATGAGCAAGGCATTGCACATATGATTGAGCATGTTGCTTTCCTTGGAAGTAAAAAACGTGAGAAGCTTCTGGGGACAGGAGCACGTTCTAATGCTTACACTGATTTCCACCACACAGTATTTCATATCCATGCTCCTACCAGTACCAAGGTTTGGAATGTTTGACTTGCAATTCTCTATGATTTTTTCCTGAAACTGAGATTTGTTAGTTTAAGAGAATTGTTGTACTGAAGCGTCATAGGCTCACAGCTGTCACTGCAGACCATCACTTTGAATCGGAGCAAGTGTCATCTCTTGTATTGTATAGTATATCTGTATTTCTGTATTGTATTTGATTACAAATTGATGTCATTTGTCAGGATTCTGAAGATGATCTACTTCCATCTGTGCTGGATGCCTTGGATGAGGTATGCTTTATTTTATTTTGCTTTACTCTTTGCTATGCAGTCTGCTTCTGGTCGCCCAAATGTAAAGCATGTGTATGAAGTTGTAATGCGTCTAATCTTTATATCTAAATGAATGGCCTGATGCTTTGGTTTGAACCCTGTCGGTTGTTGGCTTTTGGGATGGATATGAGGGGTAAGAAAGATAGTATGGATATGGGATAGCTTCTAAATAGATCATGAAGTGCAGGGAAGGAAGAAGAGAGAAGAGGAAAAAAGGAGAGATGTCGGTGGAAAATGGCTTACGGAAGGGGTTAAAATTATCAATTTTTAGCTTCATTGGGGTTAAATTTATCCTTAAAAAAATTTGCATGGGTTTCCGGTTATTCTTGTAATAGCTTTCATATGGATTTTTCAGTTTGATTCTTTTAAAATAAAATTTGCATTTAAAGTAAGCCCATTCAAGTTTGCTAATGGTACTTTTCAGATCGCATCTATACACTTACACCTCTTGATGTTTTCAGATAGCATTCCATCCGAAGTTCCTTGCTTCTAGAATTGAAAAGGAACGACGTGCTATACTCTCAGAGCTTCAAATGATGAATACAATAGAGTATCGGGTTGATTGCCAGGTGTGTATTAGAAACCCTAAGGATTTTGGCTGTTGATATGTTGACATTTGTGCAAAACATTGACCTTCTGTAATTTCTACAATCACAGTTATTGCAGCATCTGCATTCTGAAAACAAGCTGAGCAAAAGGTTTCCAATTGGATTAGAAGAACAGATAAAGAAATGGGATGCAGACAAAATAAGGAAATTTCATGAGCGTTGGTATTTCCCTGCTAATGCTACTTTGTACATTGTGGGGGATATTGATCACATCTCAAAGACAGTTCATCATATTGAAGTATGTTGAACAGCTTTTTAATCATTTTCGAAGCACTTCTTCCTGGCAAGCTTATTTTTCTGACATGTAAGATTCTTACAAAGTTACTATTGTCACACAGGCTGTTTTTGGACAAACTGGTGTGGACAATGAGAAGGCTTCTGCGGCCACTCCAAGTGCATTTGGTGCAATGGCCAGTTTTCTTGTCCCTAAGCACTCTATTGGGCTGGGTGGAAATTCTATTGAAAAGCCATCAAATTCAGTAGATCAATCCAAAATTTTTCTTAAGGAAAGACAGGCAGTTCGTCCTCCAGTGAATCATAATTGGTCACTTCCTGGAATCCACACTGATGTGAAGCCACCACAGATATTTCAACACGAACTACTTCAAAATTTTTCAATTAATATGTTTTGCAAGGTACTAATTCTTGTAGTGACTCTAATTGCTTGAATCGTGCTATTAGTGAATATTTGGTAGTTTTGTATGTGTGATTCCTTAGTAAGTAAATAAGGAGCATGAATTTGAGACAAAATGATTCATTAAGATGTAATGATAGCATAAATGATACTAAAATGTCTGTATGAACTTCTTAAACTCACCTACTTGATTGCAGTCTTGATTTACTACAATACTTATTATTATATGCTTTTAGTTATTATATGCAGTTAAACTTTGTAAATCACTCTCTCTTCATTAAATGACTAATAATTATCATGTGCAGGTTCCTGTGAACAAGGTTCGAACATATGGTGATTTGCGAAATGTGTTGATGAAAAGAATATTTCTATCTGCTATGCATTTTCGTATCAACACAAGATATAAGGTGTGGCAAAATCTATCGAATCTGCTATTTCCTTATTTCTCCTTTGTAAACGGTCATCGCCTCTGCTGTTACTTAGTGGTTTTTTTTTTTTTTAATTTTCTTTTGTATCTTTGAGTTTCAATAATTTGATTATAAGTGGCTTAGCTGCTCAAGGTCATGCTATAGTTTTCTGTGTTTTCAGTTGTATATTGATAGATTTTATGTCAGAATTTCAGAACTTTTGACTATAAATCTTAAGAATAATAATAACTAGAGGTTTGGGAATTTAGGGATGTAAATTTTCTATAAATATGTCGAGTTATTGACAGATAGCTACGTTCCTTTTATACTGTTGTATATATAGAGTGACATTTTTGGGACTTCATTTCTTCAGTTTATATAATTTTAGTTTCTCAATGTTTAAATCAATAATTTCATAAATTTTTTGCTTGTGGAAAAATAGTGCATTCCATGGTACAAATGTGTGTCTAACTGCAAACAAATTTCCAGAGTTCAAATCCACCGTTCACTTCAGTTGAATTGGATCATAGCGATTCTGGAAGGGAAGGATGTACTGTGACCACCCTTACCATAAATGCAGAACCAAATAATTGGCAAAGTGCCATTAGAGTTGCTGTTCAAGAGGTTTGTCTCTTTCCTGCTCCTTTTTTCCCTTTTAAGGGGTACAATTATCAATTTTCTTTTTGCTTGTTGTTTCTATTGTTCTTTCTACTACCTTCGTTGATATGCCATAGTTATCATATTTTTTTAACCTTTGATCTATACTAATATAATTGCTGTGAGGCAAGATGCTCAGTTTTTCAGTTTTAGGTGTCATTATGGTATGTTTTAGTAATCTGTTTCAGATTGGACAAGTTTTAGTAATCTCTTTCAGAAAGAAAACCTCTTTTGATTTGTGATTTCAAATTACCTGGATGATGGCTTACCTGTACTCATGATGCAGATCTAATGGGTTATGACATATACCACATAATGCAGGTTCGGAGGCTCAAGGAATTTGGTGTTACCCAGGGTGAATTAACACGATACTTGGATGCACTTTTGAAGGATAGCGAACACCTTGCAGCTATGATTGATAATGTACCTTCCGTTGATAATTTGGATTTTATCATGGAAAGTGATGCTCTTGGCCACAAAGTTATGGATCAGATGCAAGGACATGAAAGCTTACTTGCGGTTGCTGGGACAGTGACCCTTGAGGAGGTATTTTCATGGCCAGCCATTGGACGCTGTGCATTCTCTTCTATTAAAACCTTCTACTTTGACCCTCCTGGCCATTATTTTGTTGTAATAATACTTAAAAAACAAATCCTGTTATGGTTTGTAAGTGCCTTTCTGAGACATAACTAGTGCTTAGGCATACCTCTCTTCGTTTTGAGGAATAATTTTTATGATATTGGAATCTTCTCATCTATCCTTAGAGTGGGGATTTTCTACTTCTTTAAGATTCCATACTCCTTGGATCACTGGAGAAGATGCTTCCCTACCATCTCAAATTTGTTTTCTTACAGCTTGTAATAATTTTAAATATAAGAAGGAAAGTATTAAAAAAATGCGTCTTGGGTCAACAGTCTTGATATGTACATTACGGAAGTATTAGGTTGTCTGTACCTGTACTCTCTTATATTTTGGCTAACTGTTTGCATTTGATCATTTATTTTCTCCCTTATATTTCTACTATAATTTAGAGCTATTTTAATTTTTGTTTAGTGGAAGTGCATTTCAACTTTTTGGTTGATTACGTTTGTAATCTTTTGGTGTAGGTTAATTCTGTTGGTGCAGAGGTGTTAGAGTTCATTGCTGATTTTGGAAAGGCTACAGCACCCCTTCCTGCAGCAATTGTTGCTTGTGTTCCTAAGAAAGTTCATGTTGAGGGAATTGGTGAAACAGAATTTAAGATATCCTCAAGTGAAATTACAGATGCTATCAAAGCTGGATTGGAGGAGCCTATCGAGCCTGAGCCTGAGGTGTTTTTAACTTCATTCCCTGCTCGTATGCCTTAGTTAAAATTAGAAGTATATGGTTTCATCCAACATCTAAGGATTTTGTGTCCGGACATTGAATATTTATTTTTCATCTATTGTGTTTCCTAAAAGATAGTCCCAATATGATTGGCAGCTTTACAATTCATGATTGGCAGCTTTACAATTCATTTGCTATGATATGAATTAAACACCTCAATCTGAAATCCCTAGATGATGAAAATTAATAGAGGAAGGCCATTTTCAGTTTTTGCCCAATTGCAACTTAGATGCTGTATATCTGGGATATTTAATTTCTGATAAACTAATAATTGCAAATTTTTGTAGCTTGAGGTGCCAAAAGAATTAATATCTTTGGCAAAGCTTGAAGAGTTGAAGGTGCAACGTAAGCCTGTCTTTATTCCTGTAAGTCCCAGAACAGATGGAACAAAAATTCACGATGAGGAAACAGGGATCATTCAACGTCGTCTTGCAAATGGCATTCCTGTCAACTATAAGGTATGGAAGTATGCCATTAGCTTTTTATGATGCCAGTGCATCTCTTGAGTTTCTATCGGTTATCCTATCCATTTGTGTTATGCTGTAAGTATTCCTTGAATTTGTTAGTAGAAATTTCTGCCCTGCTCAAGGTGGGCAAAGGCACAGGAATTGGTGGTGAGTCAGCAGGTATATCTGCAGGATTTGTAGTGATAGATATTAGAGTTTAGAGGGTGTCAACTATAGACTTGGATGGAAGGAGAACGAGAAGCCTCAGGGAACTTGGTGAGCTGTGGAGTTTTAAGAGTGTAGGGAAAGGTTTGAAGTAAAGCACTAAAATCAATCAGATTTAACAATGAAATCAGTAAAAATGTACGAGAAAAGAGAGTAAAAAAAAGTATGAAAACCCAAAGTAGAATTGATTGACTAGAGCCACAATTAATAGTGACTAAGAAAATGGGTACTTCGCTCTATGGGTAAAGGTGATGTTGCACCAAGTTAACAGGAATCACCTTCTAAAGAATGTAAGAAATAAAATAACAAAAAAAGGTCAAGAGGCAGGAGTTGGAATCATCTTTTGACGCTTAGATGGATTAGTATGATCCAGATGGTTGTGAAGAAGTTCAGGTGAATAAGTGGAAGTGCGAATGACTGAGGATGTTTGGATAGTAAGATGATACAAACCTTTTTGTCTCACACCTGATTATAATAATCTGCCTCAGCCTGATCCTGTACTAGAACAGAATTATTTGATCAAGGAATGGAGGAATTAAGCGATTAAGCCAGTTTGCTTATAGAGACAAAATTAAACAGCAACGGATTGCTAAAAAAGGAGGGTCTATATGGATGCATGAAGACCTGTGCCAGCTTGGTGTTAATTGGTTTGCTGTTCTTGGGCTGGCCAAAGGCTCCCCAGAGCCCACATGATATCACCTTAAAGTTGAATGGCATGTGGTTAGCCAGAATGTGACTGGACTTGATAGTCTGGTTGGTTGACACTGAAAAATTTTAAACACCATAAAATACATTCTCATTGGAGCACTAGGTTTGCCGCTCTAGGCTATGCTACATGTAAAGAGTAAAAGAAGAAGAAACCCTTCGAGGGAAGTGTATTTAGTGCCTACTGATTAGAATGGAAATTTTCACTTATAGCTTCCACAGCACAAGTAATTAAACTCTACTAATTTTAGAGATAGTACAACAGCTCTATATACAGCAAGCATGCAGTCAGCATACTTCTGGTATTTACCCTATGCATTGATTCCAACAAGGAGAAATTAGCTTAAGAAAAGAAGAGAAATTAAATGAGGAAAATAAATTCTCTTACTGAAATGGACAAGGTGAACGTTTGAAATAAAGAAATTCAATCCCCCTTCAAGTCAACAATAGGATCTCTCACTCAACCCCCCATCCCTACCCCAAAAAAATTTGTCCCACCTGGAAGCTGAGAAAGCAATTGTATTTGCATTAATTTTTATACTTCCACTTGCCTTTGGGGAGACAATACTGAAGACAACTGTAAGATTTGCAAATATAAGTTAGAATTTCAGTTTTTTCTTCTTAAATTAAGAGGGATTTGTAATAGGATTTTTCATATGATTTAACCCTTCGCTTTATGTCTGCAGATATCAAAAACAGAGACACAAAGTGGTGTTATGAGGTTGATTGTTGGTGGCGGACGGGCAGCTGAAAGTCCTGATTCTAGAGGATCAGTGATTGTGGGTGTTCGGACACTTAGTGAGGGGGGACGTGTAGGCAACTTTTCGAGAGAGCAGGTAATTTATCCTACTAATTTTTGTCTAAACATTGATGCGTGAAAAATGTTTCTAATTTCTGGTTACAGGAAATGTTACATTTCTTGGATATTTCAAAGGAGAAGGCTTTCCTGCCTCGTCTTAATTATAATTTATCTGTTATTGCTTCATAACTTAATTTATTTTTCTATTCTGCATTGAATTTTTCCCAATATTCATGTGTGGTTAGATATGCTTTTTTTTTTGGGGGGGGGGGTAGGGGAGGGAGATGAGGGTAACTTCTTTTTCCCCCCTTTTTTGTTAAATTTATTTGTGGCATTGACTGGGGAAACATTATTATATTACCTGTTAAAAATATGATAGACAAGTTATTCATTCACAAATAAATTTCTAGAAAATGCTGATGAGGATAATATGGAAGAAAGGAACTTATTACGAAAATGCACACCGAAACATATTGCACGAGCACATTTATATGATTGTGTTATGGGCACATATCTAGTTGTCTGAAATTTAATTTGATAACAAGGATAGCATAGGTCTATTGCATTTATTGAAAGAAACTATGCTGGTGAAGGAAAACGGTGTCCTTATTGTGATGGATGACTTGGGAACACATTATCCTATTGTGTGGGGTGTTCCTTTATGTGGGATGCTAATGGCTCATTTTGTACAAAAATGGAATGGAATGAAAATAAACTGGAAAAAGGTAATGTTTTGAGGATGTACGATGACCTTTATGCCCAAAAAGTAATAAAGAGATAGATAGAAACCATTGAATCATGATTATGAGTTTATAATAGACATTACAACATAGGGAGGGAATGGGAATCCCATTCTCTTGAACAAACCAACTGGGGCATTGATGTGCAATGTTACTGTTATCTCCTTCATATTAGAAATTACACTTCTGAATGTACTTTATCTCAAAAGGCTTTTACCTATAAAATATTAAGATCTATGCCATTTGAGCACCATGAATGCAAAGATATTATTGACACTAACACGTAAAGGCATTTGCAGCATTTCATTATGTAGACAAAGGCTAATATTGTTGGGCCCTTGCATTTGTCAGTTTTTAAGAGCTCAAAAAAAATGCTGGTTGGTGTTCATGACCACAGATTTGAGACTTCATCTTTGCTGATTGTTGTATATTTTACTGATAATACCAGGTTGAACTTTTCTGTGTGAATCACCTGATAAATTGCTCGTTGGAGTCTACAGAGGAATTCATAGCTATGGAATTTCGTTTTACTTTAAGAGAGAATGGGATGCGTGCAGCTTTTCAGTTGCTTCATATGGTGCTTGAGGTAATAATCTTACCAAATATTACATGTTTTTTGGCTATTAAGCCTGTCCTCAGCCACTTGTTTTGCGTCTGTAAATGCTGGCTGTAGTCCTTGAACTGCATTTTAGGTGCTGAGTTATAATGATTATGAGAATTATTGCTTTGTTTTCCTCTGTTGTATGCCTTATGTGGGTTTTCTATGTGCAGCATAGCGTCTGGCTAGATGATGCTTTCGATAGAGCTAGGCAATTGTACCTGTCATATTACCGATCCATACCTAAAAGCTTGGAACGCTCAACTGCCCATAAACTCATGGTGGCAATGATGGATGGAGATGAGCGATTTATTGAGCCTACACCAAAATCTCTAGAAAATTTAAGTTTGCAATGTGTTAAGGATGCGGTGATGAATCAATTTGTCGGTGATAACATGGAGGTCTGCCATTAACAACCTCAGGGTGCTGTCCTGAAGGAATTATATCCCAACACTAAATACCATATTTGATAAATTTATCTTGTTTGTTCTGCAGGTAAGCATCGTAGGGGACTTCACTGAGGAGGAAATTGAATCTTGTATTCTTGATTACCTTGGGACAGCACACTTCACCAGAGATTGTGAAGCAGATAAAAAATTAATCCCACCTGTATTTCGGCCATCTCCATCTGATGTGCAGTTTCAAGAAGTGAGAGTTTAGGGATATTATTTCATTCCCCCCCCCCCCGGGGGTTGACTTTGTAGAACCATGTTAGGTTTCATAGGTTTTCAAACTGATTGGCTATGGTTTTATGTTTTAGGCTTGTGACACGTGTACTTTTTGCTTTTGGACAGGTATTCTTGAAGGACACTGATGAGAGGGCTTGTGCATACATTGCTGGGCCAGCACCAAACCGTTGGGGTTTTACTGTTGATGGAGAAGATCTGTTAGAGTCAATTAATAATACGTTAACAAGTGATAGTGGGTTTCTGCTTGATGTCATACATTATATTAACAAATTAATTTTTTTCAGAATAACTGTTCAGATTTTTTATCTTCAAATGCTCAAATTCTTGTGCAGTTGCTCAGTCTACATCTGGTTCTCTAAAGATGGGTGATTTGCAAAGAAATCTTCGTGGTCATCCTCTTTTCTTTGGCATAACTATGGGGCTGATGGCAGAGATTATAAATTCTAGGTACACTGTCCTCCACGCATACAGTCAGCTTGGATTGAAAGCTAGACCCTAGACAAAGCTTGAGCAATGCCATTACTATTTTGTCCAATTTAAATATTTAATCGTCCCTATAATTTTTCCTCTGATCTAGATGGAAACTGGCTAATCTTCAATAGTACTACAGTTTGCTCATTTAAAAACTCCTCATATCCACCCAAAAAAAAGAAAAAGAAACAAGAAACAAGAAAAAAACTTACAGCTTAAATCTCTTGTTAAACTGAAGAGCCTTATTCATGAATGAATTGATGGAGAACTTGTCCGGCTCTGCTAGTGGAAGATGTTCTGCTAGTTGTGCATTAGATAAGATGAATATTTTGTAAATGGAAGTTACAAGACTTGAACTTGTGTTTTTGACTACTAAAAGTTTGATTAAGATTAGAAACACGTTTTAGAGATTGGTGGATATATGCAAAGCATATTTAAAAAAGCTTGATAGCATATATTCCCGCAATTAGTTAAAAATGTCTAAAATTTTGGAAATGTGAGGCAACATAGGGATATTTCATTATTTTACTGGGTGGTAGAGATATAAGCCATGAGATATAAGCCATCAGCATCAGGCTTTTATATTTATATTGATGGTCAGTATGTTTTCTGGTTGCCTGCATGCATGATAGCATTCTTTTTTCAATGCTTGTAACTTTGCTTACAACCTGACACATTACATATTTCGCTGAATAGGCTTTTCACAACTGTTAGAGATTCATTGGGCTTGACTTATGATGTGTCATTTGAACTAAACCTGTTCGATAGACTTAAACTTGGATGGTATGTGGTATCAGTGACGTCAACCCCAGGCAAGGTGTGGGTTTCATTCTTATTCACACTTGCTCTCTCTCTCTCTCTCTCTCTCTCTCTCTTTGGGATCTAAGTTGTTATTGCCTGTTGCAATTTGTTTATTGGTGGTAACTCAAATTTTATTCAGGTGCACAAAGCTGTTGATGCATGCAAAAATGTTCTTAGAGGTCTGCATAGTAACAAAATTACCGAGAGGGAATTGGACAGGGTTAGTCATTTGGATTTGTTTCTGTTGTGCTTACATTACGTTTCAGCATCGACATTTGTCTTTTGGATACAAGTCAAACTAAGAGAACTGGGAAAGCTTAGCCACCTGCTACATCCGTCTAACGTCAATCGGACCTTAAATTCCTGAATATCTTTGGGTGCTTTTGTTTATTGTAGGCTAAGCGGACCCTTCTTATGAGACATGAAGCTGAAATTAAGTCAAATGCCTATTGGCTGGGATTGATGGCTCACTTGCAAGCTTCTTCTGTTCCAAGAAAGGTGAGATGAAACTGTTTGAATCTTGATATCCAGTTATAATGATCAAATCTTTAATCTTTTGCAAATAAAAAGTAGACTTAGTTTTATTTTGAACAAGTGGAAATTCTGTTTTCTGTATAACCAAATTTAAACTGAAAACGTTGATTTAATCTAATCTTTCATATTCATGCTTGTTTTTGATGCACTGATGTCTACGTTGAATGTGTCATTCAGGACATATCATGTATCAAGGATCTGACATTTCTTTATGAAGCCGCAACAATTGAGGATGTATACCTTGCCTATGAGCAGTTAAAAGTAGATGACAATTCTCTATATTCATGCATTGGGGTTGCTGGCGTTCAGGCCGGGCAAGATAATGCAGGTGCACAAGCATTCTCAATTTAACTCGTAGTAGATCCTGCTTTACTCTTTCTTAAATTTCATTTTAAGCTCGTTAACCACCCCCCCAACCAAAAAAAAAAAAAAAAAACCGCTGGAATTAAATTGAAACCTGCACCAAACTCCAGTTATAATTTAAACTGAACTGTAAATAAATTGGAATCCTTACTTTTGTGTGACGGACAGATTGCCTATAGTTGTAATTGAAGCATTTTGTTTTCAAAACTAGTCTCTGATGGTGATGCTTGTCTCTGTTAACAATTTGTTGCATAAGTGGTGGTCGAGCCCAAACTGAGACAGTATTGCTATTCTGTGAAAAGATACTCAACAAATAATGATAAAAAAGTAGTAACAATCATCAATTGATGTAAATATTTTTTCTGGGTAAAGTAAGGTGCCATTGCACTATAATCCTTGCAAGATTTT